>NW_025814455.1:430000-597657 GCF_018902025.1 Drosophila willistoni | reverse complement strand
AGGATGTTATGTCTCGTGATTCCTCCTCGAGTTCAATTTGATGAAAACCTGACATTAGGTCGAGGCATGAAAAATACTTTGCTCTACCTAGTTGATCTAAAATGTCATCAATTCTAGGTAACGGAAATTTATCGGACAACATTTTTTTTAATTTGACGATAGTCAATTACTAATCGCCATTATTTATTTTCGGAATTTGTAATGATTTTTTCGGTACTAATAAAAGTGGGCTATTGTAAGGTGATACAGAGGGCTCGACTATTTCGTCTTTTATAAGCTTTTGGACTTGTTTTGTATTTCGTCTTTCTGACTATGAGGATTTCTATAATTTTTGATATATATTGGTTCATCGTCCACCAGTCTTAATTTTTGTTTATAAAAGTTATTTGTTGTTATCGATTCGGTTTCTAGTCCGAATACATCACTATATTTCTTGCACAACTTCGTAAGTTGGCTGTGAAACTGTGGGGGAAAATTTTTTGATAACGTAGTTAGTACTGCGTTTTCGCGCTGTTCTTTATTTGCTTCTATTATTTCGTAGCCGGAAAGTGATTCATACTGCAAACTTGATATGTTTACTATGTGATCTATATTTGTAGTATTTAGCAATCGTATGACTGCGTTTTGGGGGTTAGTTATGGTATTTGCTAAATAAATACCATGTTGAATTTCCTGATTTGGAATCAATACACTGTCTTCTTGTGAACTTATTTCAATTTTTCGGACAACTTGGGATCTTGCTGGCAAAACTATTGAATTGTTACCAGAAGTGTACGATATTGATACATATTTTGTATATTTTAGGTTGTTTGGTCTAATTATTAACCAGTCTTCGGACGGATTGAAATCTAATTGACAGTTGTATTTCCTTATGAAATCGATTCATAGTATTCCATCACATGGAATAGCGAATTGGTTATTTACGACGTGAAAGTCGTGTGGGATTATATATTTTGAAAATTGGATTTTAACAGAAGTAAACCCTATGGATTTAGTTACTTCTTGACTGATTCCCTGTATGTTTATAATTTTATTGGTTTGAATATTTTGAAGATTATCGGTATTTCCTTTTACAATAGATATTTCCGCTCCTGTGTCTATTAAGAATACTAACTTTTTTCCGTTGCCACATTCGTGAAGGTAACAAACAAATTTTGATTTAAACTGATGGCGTGAATCTTATTACTCTTTACTGCTGAGTATCTAAAGGTGCCTGGGAGTTTCCCGAAGCATTCTGTGCTACCATAACATTATTATTGGTATAACCGTTTTGTCGGTTATTTCCTCGGTTACCTCTATTATTCTTGTTGTAACCTCTGTTGTTTCCTTTGTTATTATTATTCCTGTTTTGCTGGGAATTTTGGCCGTTGTTGTTATTATTATAGTTATTAAAATAACCACGACCATTGCCTCTACCGCGATAATTATATTGTTATTATAATTACCACGGTTTCTTTATTCTGGAAGCTATCTGTCGATCCCGACTCTACTGAAAGAGTGGTAAATCTAGTGATTGCTTCTTTAGCTGATTGAAAGTGTCCTGATTCCATTAATAATTGGACTCTTGGACTTTTGGTATGACCTACCATAGCATTTACTGCCACTTTGGTAGTGTATTTTATTGTTTCTTCACTTGGAAGACCATCCGAAATATATGCGCCTTTAAGAGCGTCGGTCAACTCAGTAATCTCCTTTGTGTATGAAACACAGTTATTGGGGTTTCTCTGCAGATTTTTAATTTTTGCTGTTAAAAGGTTTACTGATTCACCCTTGAAGATTGTTGATAGTTTTCGTATTACTTCATCAATCGTTTTTTCTGAGCTTAGGGTATTAGCCGCTTGACCTTTTAATTTTGATTTTATAAAACCCGGTTGACTTTTAATATCACCATCGAAGTATGGTATCAGTTTGGTGGCTGTATTTATGAATTCTACCCTTGTTTGTGTCATTGTGTTTTCTTTTGGAATGGCTGGTTTGTTAAGACTTATGATTGATTGATCAGAGCTCACTGCTGGTTCCTCTTGACCTATTTCTTCATCAGCCATTGGTTGCGTTACTCCTTGCAGTACTATTGAAGTTTCCAAATCAGATGTTTTTTTAAATTCAATATTGTGTCTGTTTAGCACAGTTATTGCTTTTTGTTTGCAATCACTGTAGAACGCATTTGCGGCTGTTTTTTCCACAATTTTAGTTTGCCATAGTGTTCAGTTAGTACTGTTCTAATAGCTTGGAGATTCTCTGCTATAATTTTTGTGTGTTTGGTTACTGTTTCTTGGGATGTTTCCCTATCTGAGAAAGGCACTACAAGATTACTTAATTCTGTGAGGTATCTAGCTTGTCCTTTAAATATCCCAAGTAACCATAGTTGTAAAAAAATTAACTTTTTTTTTTCAGAGACTTATCTCAATGGTTTGTTGAATATTCGTGTATAGGTCGTTTAGACCTGTTTTAATTGACAAAATTTTTCTTTTTTAAAAAAAATGTTCATAGTGTTACCTTATATACAATCTGAGTCTGTAATCTATGGTTCATTACTCGTTCTGATATATTTATCAGCTCGATTGAGTCCTTGAAAAGTTCGTGTACCCATCCGGCACGTCTTTCCTTAAAGGAGTCTTGGCTAACAGTCTACCGTAAGCTCCATGCCTCTACCGCTCTTTTTTAAAAAAAATGTTCATAGTTTGTTACTCTATATCTACATCTGAGTCTGGTAAATCTATGGGTTCATTACTCGGTTCTGATATTTATCAGCTCGATTGAGTCTTGAAAAGTTCGTGTACCCATCGGGCACGTCTTTCCTTAAGGAGTCTTGGCTAACAGTCTACCGTAAGCTACTTTATGGTTTTTTCCATATGATCTACAATATTTCTTTCAAATTTGTAGTTGGGGCTATATTATTTTTTTATTTTGGCTTTATTTCGCACAACTTATATTGTTGAGCTTAGAAGCGAAATGTGCCTGTTGAGTTGGAAAACAGCATATATTTGGTACAGGACAATAAAACTCATCTTACCATTGCACTTCCTTTAACTGGGAATTCTTCTCCCGTTAAATCGAAGTATGCTAATCTATCTGTACTAGATTATCGAACTTTGTGCCGATTTAATATTGTCCCTATTAAAACCTCAACTAATCCGCTGACATGTTGGGATTCCTATTTACTATCTTCCTAAATAATGTCTAACGTACTCATTTAATCAACCATATATATTTATTCAGCTTAAAAATTGTGACAATAAACTCATCTGTACCATGCACTTCCTTTAACTGGGAATTCTTCTCCCGTTAAATCGAAGTATGCTAATCTATCTGTACTAGATTTATCGAACTTTGTGCCGATTAATATTGTCCCTATTAAAAACCTCACTAATCCGCTGCAATGTTGGATCCTATTTACTATCTTCCTAAAATAATTGTCTACGTACTCATTTAATCAACCAATATATTTTATTCAGCTTAAAATTTGTGACAATAAATCATCTGTACCATTGCCTTCCTTTAACTGGGAATTCTTCCCCGTTAAATCGAAGTATGCTAATCTTATCTTCTAGATTATCGAACTTGTGCCGATTAATATTGTCCTATTAAAACCTCAACTAAATCCGCTGCAATGTTGGATTCCTATTTACTATCTTCCTAAAATATTGTCTAACGTACTCATTTAATCAACCAATATATTTTATTCAGCTTAAAATTTGTTTTTTTTTTTTTTATTTGGAAATTGATATAATATTTTTCTTTTGATAATAATTTTTTTTGAAATGCACTTTATACAATTGTTGCATATGTTATTTAGATCTTATCAAGATCATTAGCATGCTTAAGGCTCTTTTGTTACACATTATGTGGTATGTATGCTTATATAACACATATGCTTCATTATATTACAATACTAATAAAAGTGCATTTATTGGTCTTAATCTACATTCGATGACTCTATTTTATTGATAACGTTAGCAGTGGAGTCACTGTCTTGTATCTATTATACCCCATATTGGTTCATTAATATGTCATCAAACTTGCTTATTTATATCAAACATTCAAATTTTAAAATTGTTTCTCTTTTTTTTATTTTTTTCTTAATACTTTTGATTTTCTTTTGTCCTGCTTTATGTAGAGATAGTTTTTTTTTTATTATTTTGTTCATCTCTTTTTTTTTTGTTTTGTTTAATTTTTCTTTTTTACATATATCCCTGCCTAGTTTTGCGTGTGGTTTCAGGCCACACTCTAATTGGACAGCTTAATGCCGCACAATTGTACATAGTTTGTTTTACAATTTATAAAAAAAATATGCATCACAGTGCATTAAAAAATTTTAGCGCATATTTTATCATTAAGTTTTGTGGGCGCTCTTTGTAGCGCTATCGGTTCACTTTTAGGGCACGTCAATTTCAGCTGCTGATGTCCGGGGCCTATGGCTCAGGCGTACCGGTGCCGGTCTTCGCACCAGATTTTGGGTATATTCGCAATCGCAGTCGTTTGGGCAGACTATCTTCACTTTGGTAATTCTTTCTCCGGTTGTGCGTTATTTTTGATTTCGTCTTTGCCACGTTGTGTATCGTAGAGTATGGGATTTCGGTTGTGGTTTAAATTCTATTTTTAAAAATTCTATTTGTGGTTTTACTTTTCTTTCGCCCAATGCTTTTATGAATTCTACCTCGGCGTGTAATCTCACCGAGGTATTCCAACTTATTGTATTCGGCTGTGTAATAGCCTCAAATTTTAGCCTTCTGGCTTTTAACTTCTTTACCACACCGGATTTTTTCCCATAACTCTACTTACTTTTCTTTATATGTATTTTGTTTTTCTTCATTCATCCTCATGATGTTGCCCAACGTTGGTGTAGTGGGCGGATTGCCTACCACACGTAAATGATATTCTGCTCAGCACCTCCAAACGTTGTTGCCTTTTAGTTCTAGGTCCGCTTTGCCTTCCGGTCACTTTATTAAGTTAGTGACCACTGTCACGGTCGCCATGTAATATGCTCGATGTAGGATCCTTTGGGAAGTAGTGTATTTTGGAATAATTAAGACACAAGCAGGTCTTGTCGTTTGAGTATGGTTATTCAATGATTCTTATTCTATTACAATTGTTTTCTATAGCTAAAACCGTAGCTGCGCTGCTGGCAATGCAGGCAGAGGAGCGGTATGCTTATGTATAAAATATTTATGTATAAATGTATGAATGTATAAATGTATAATGTTTACATAAGAGTATGTATGTATATATGTCGCAGCAGCGAGAGAGTGAGATGTATCATATTGCATATTGGCCTGAGTGGCCGGCGTGTTATATTTGCCGACGCAGCAATTGTCCAGCACCATGCACTCATGGGTGTTATGTTGCTTAAGAGGCAAATGTACTGAATGTTGCGCACATAAATATTGTTACTAATTGATACAATATATTTGTATACATTGTAATGTTGTTATTCTAGAACATGCTACAATGTGTTAGTTAATATATCCGGTAATGACTGTGCCGAATTTGATAACGACCGGGTAACTATATCATATTGCTCCCATAGGAACGATCGGTAGAAAACAGTGACTTTGATGAATATCTTAGTTTTTCCTATGCTAAGATTGTAGCAAGGATATACAAACTTGAGGCGGTCGAAGTTAGCCCAGCCGGTGGTTTTATATAGTTTTGCCTTGGTTTCTTTTTGCGTTTCAATGGCTTGTTGTCTACCTACGTGCAAGCATCTAATCGTTTTGATGATCAGTATAGAGCAATATGTTGTTGGCTCTGCGATAATCTTATTCGCTTAAAATGTGCTCTCCTTAACGGTCGCGACTATGACAAATTTCTGGTTTCTCTAAGTCTAAGCCTCAGCTTGGCTTAATGCGCTAAACTTGCCCAATAAGCGCTCCCGTCCGTTGCCTGTCCACCTTCCTAATTCATCTTCTGCTTCAAAAAATAATAACGTCTAGTCTTGCATTCATTATCAAAATGTAAGAGGACTTCTACCAAGCTCTCGAAACTGTTCTGTGATAGCCAAACCTTTCCGCTGACATATTAGCTTTTTCTGAAACTTGGCTAATCCTCTGTTTGGATAACGAAATTTTTCTAATAATTTATTTCTTATAGACTTGATCGTGTTGGTCGTCGTAGCGGTGGATTACTCATTGCTGTTAACTTGAATGTGTCCAAGTGTAGTATATTCATACAAATAATCAATCAGTACAATGAGCTCAACTTGTAACACTCAGTTGCAAGTATAAACAATTAAACATATACGCATTAAAAATAATTGTGCACTTGAATATGTTTATATATATACATTGATGTATGTACATAAACATATTCACATAAATCTACAGCTAAGCATGATCATATATGTATGTACATTTGTATATGCACATACATATATTCACCTAAGCAATGTATGCACAAGCGTAACATGAGCTAGAGCCAGGCCAGCGTGTGAACGCTGACCAAGCACTTTGATGCATGCGCTCCAACAATATGTATGTATGTACCGACTCTCTCCCTCTCTTTGTAGCTGTCGCATTAGTCGCAGCATAAGAATATATATGTACACTTAGCTTAAGCAAAATAATAATTTGAATAAAGAATCAATCTGAAAACTAGAATCAACTGACACTGACGTATCCGTCTTAATATTATTTTTCTCAAATGGAACCCGGTCATTAACAAGTATTGTGCCGATTGATCTGCCCTTAGTGTTGAGTTTATTTCCGTTGAAGTTACATATTCCAACTTTAGCTTATATATTTATTGTTCATATATTCCTCCAGCTTCTGAAATTATGACCTACATGCACCATGCTGATGCTTTGCAAACTATTTAGTCGTCTTAAAGGTCGTGATTTCTTATAGATTTAGTGATATTAACTTGCCTAATATTTTTTAGCTTGCTGATGATCCTACTGTATCTCAAACACAGACCCTTGTGAACCCTGAAGATCACTTTACCCTTGAAGTTATTATTTCTTACGATTCCGTTTCTAATTCATTTAACAACATCGCAAATTCTCGTCGTAGATGTTTTCGTAAATTAAATTCAATCTTCTTAATAGCATTTTTTTCTCTTTGATTGGTCATTTCTATTTGAGTGCTGCGATATAAATTGTGCAGTGAATTTTTTTACTCTTCTCTTAATTCTCTAATGATAAATACGTTCCTTAGTGAATGTCTCTACAGTCTCCAGTGCGCCGGACTGGTTCACACGTAGCATTCTAATCTTCGTAACATTAATCGCGATATTTGAAAGGTTAAAAATGGTTCGCGACTTAACTGTGCAAATTATTGTGTATCAATTTTGTTTCTTAATACTCAATTTTACAATAATTATATCGTGCGCTGTAAGGTTGAATTCAACAATAACCCCAAAAGATTTTACATTAATAGTTCTAAACGACGTTCTAATTTACTACCTTCCACCTTCAGACTTAATGACCAGACTGCTAATAATGATTCAAATATTGCAGATCTGTTTAAAAAATTCTTTCAGTCGACTTATTCTATTACTTATTCACATCCCACACCTATCCCTTTTCAATCCCACATTTAAATAGTTTATTTTTTCTAGGGTTACTGTATTATCTCTAGCTTATCATCTATTACGTCTTTCTTCGTACCGGGCCTGATAATATCCTGGTGCATCCATAATATTGTTCGATTCCCTATCTAAGCCCTAATCTGGGTTATTTTTAATAACGAGTGAGACTTGTGGCTTTCCTGATATTCGGAAGGAGTTTTTTATAATTCCGCTTTTAAAAAGGGTAGCAAATCGGATATTTCTAAGTACCGTGGCATTGCCAAACTTTCGGCAGTACTTAAGCTGTTTGAGAAAATTATTACGTCTTCCCTTCAAGACCTATCCAGATACACTATTTCTCCTTGTTAGCATGGCTTCATGAAGAGTCGTTCGTCGCTTACTAACCTTTTAGAATTGACTACCCTTGTACACGATGGCTTTCGTAAAAAGTGTCAAACTGATGTTATTTATACTGACTTTAGTAAGGCTTTCGATACGGTTGATCATTCTATGCTTCTCGCGAAACTTAACATCATGGGTTTTTCCCCAAACTATTGGCTTGGTTAAAGTCGTATCTTATTGGCAGAACCCAAAAGGTGTATTTTCGTTCCTCGATATCTAAAACTGTTCGAGCTACGTCAGGTGTCATCTGGCCCACTGTTATTTACCTTGTTTATAAATGATTTTCCTTTGGCCTTGGCTCATTCACGCGTGCTCATGTTTGCGGATGGCGTGTACTTGGAATCAGATCTCGATGCATTCTGTGCCTCAATGTGCTCTTTTATGGCATTCAGTCGTTTGTCTCCGTCCACCAGCGTAGTATTGAATCAGTTAAAAAGCAATTCCACAAGTTCGGCTTACGCGGTCTTAATTGGGCCCAAGTGTTCGCCTACCGTCTCAAACTGACAGACTTATATTTATTAATCTTCCTTCACTTTACAACCGTAGGCTCGTATTTGGTATTCTTTTTCTCCATAAACTAGTCAACGGTGAAGTCATTAACTAGTTTAAGAACTAACTCTATATTTTGTGTCCCCTGACGTCGGATCAGAAACTTTTTCCTATTCACCCTTTCTCACCTTATCTCTCCTCATATTTTTTTCATTTCTCTTCGCGCTATACTTTTAATAATCTACAACGAATCCGCTAAATATATTTTTACTTCGCATTGCTTTCACATTGGCTGTGAATCGGGGCATGGCTGGCATCTTGGCAAATAAAAACCTCCATTGGGACGGGGATGTTTATTTGTGTATAAGGCTAAGCTTACTTTCTTAATTAATTTTAATCTGTTTTTAGCTTATGCTTTTTTGTCGACTGCTGTGTAGCTGACGTAAATAATTAAACAAAATTAAATAAACAACCGAGTCAATCGGTATGAGTCTATGAAAGCTAAAACCTTCCTCCCACGTAATTTGCCAAAAGAAGTCCGATTGTAACAAATTGTAAATGGTAACACGCAAGGAGGTTAGCTGGATTCTCCATCAACCATACCTACTTCTTCCCCGGCCTCGTCTTCGATTCACTGGCCTCCGACGTGTTGTCCACCATGCGAAACGGCGTTGAGGCGTGCTGGCTCCCATGCTTGTGCCGAAGGGACTGCATACTCCTCGTTCAGTTCCCACGGCGCATATCTTCCAGGCTGCTCTGGCCACTGTGCCCTCCTTGATGTCTTCTTCGTTCTATCATATCCGGTGCCTCTTCATTGGACTGCTCCTCGGACTCCCAGGAGCGGTGTACAAGCGCGAATGTATATGCTGCATCACGACAAGGGCATTCCTGCCGCCTTGTGGACCGGTTCCATTCATTTATGTAGTTGTTGAGTACGATGTGATTTAATACTGTGGATAGCCTCATTAGTATATCTGATGGCCTTTGCCCTCGCTGTTGCAGCTTCACTAGTAGTTGCTTGCTCCAAAACTTTCTGCACTGTCAATTCAGTGTCTGCCAGACCTCTCTGCAAGTTTTCATCCTCATGCCGCATACAAAACGATCACGCAGCAATCCGCCCAACGCTACTCCGAAATTTCAACCCTTTGCCATTATACGCAGCGCTGCCATATAGTTTCCGACGGTCTCATCCATATGTTGATTACGTTTGTTTTTAATGATAAAACGCAGTGATTTTAGATGGACGTGGACAAAGATGGTCGGTTAGAATCTTCTCGATTTGGTCTCGGTAATGTACTGACCTGGTTAGGAAACGCCAATGATCTCAAAAGATTATAGACTGGTTCTCCGAACAGTGTGAGGAAAGGTGCTGTTTTACTACCCTCGTCTTCGACATCATTGGCAAGCAGGAACAATTTAAATCGCTCAAAATATGAGCCCCATTTTTTTCCATAAATTCACCACCAATGAATCTGCCATGCAAATGTGTGTGTGTGTAAAAGTTTACAAAATTTCGAATGAATGCATCCCATCCTCGTCGCCAGTTTACAATATTGTACTTGAATTCTTTATTTAATAAGAACAGCTACAAAGTTTTATTATGGCAAAGTTAAAGTGCTTGTGTGCTCTGCAATCGACATGGCTGGACTAACTGACTTATTGGAAGAAGCAAGAAAATTGCGTCGCCAGATGGTTTGGCACATGACAGAGCTGCATACACAACAGTTTTTTTTTTGTTTCAACTTGCTTTAATTTATGTCACATATCTGTTGGTTGAGCTGGCTAATATGTGATTGACGGTTTTTTCTTGTACCTTGGTGACGTAATTTGCATGTGACTGGGATATAGGCCCGACTACCTCATATTGTACTCCAAATTTAGGTGCGAGTTTTACTGCAAATTCCTCTGCCGCATTCAATATATGGTGCTCTTTCGCCCATACAATCCGTTTGTTGGTTTCCATTACAAGTTCCTTCTAATGAGCTCAAACAGCTCTTGAATTTGATTTATTTTTACCTCTGGTGTCACGAATTGTTTCCCTGTGACTGTCGTGACACTGTAGTAAACGGCTCTCGAACGGACCGAGAAGAAAGGAGGCAAGCGGGCCATCACAAACGCCCTTCTTGAAAAGGTGGAGAAAGAGCTGCAGGCGGAAGTCAGCTCCCGGCTCAGCGGACACCCGACCGAGACAGTTACATTGGAGGCATGTCCCAATTGCTCGAAGGCACCACCTGAGCGTGCCAGTCGTGGGCAGCAGACCGACGCAATGTCCCCCATGACCCGGCCTACTCAGACTTCACCATTGGCAAAGCGAGAAGACAAGGCACCAGGTCCGTCTGAACCAGCTGGAAACCAACTGCGGCAGCCGAGTGCTCACGCATCTAAGCAGCGTTCTAAAAAACGGCACCCTGTGGAAGCCCATCAGCAGCAGCAGGAATCACATACTCCTCAAGGCGATAAACCGCACCTCTCAATAGCGGATCATGGGACATCCGAGGGAAGCCTCGACGTGGTGGCTCCCCGAAGCAGGCCAAACCCAGAATCAGGCACAGACCGGATGCAATTCTGATCGAGGCCAGCAGCGGGCTCAGTTGTAGCCAAGTCCTAACGATGGTGACCAGGCGTACGGATGGTAAACTACTCCACGTCCGTGAGCATGTCTCCAGAGTACGTCGCGCAGCTAAACACGCGCTGCTACTGGAGCTTCGCAAGGACTCTGCTACGAGTATACAATCGCTCCAGGACGACACAACCCAAGTGCTGGGTGCAAAAGCCGGTGTGAAGGCCCTTATACAGCTTAGGACGGTAGCAATCTACAACCTAGATGCAGCGGTGATCCCTGAGGAGCTTCTAACGAAGCTATCCTCGCAAGCTAAGGTAGACGTAAACGCAAGCTCATCGAACTTGGTCGTGTAGAGATAGGCTGGGCTAAAGAAAGCTCGAGCAGCGGCCTTTGCGCTGCTTCAAGTGCCTACGTACTGGTCACATCGCCGCGAAGTGCCCTAGCAAGGAGGACAGATCAAGCCGTTGCTTCAAGTGCAGTGTAGCAGGCCACAAGGCAGCTGTCTGTCCCTCAATGGAATCGCACTGCATCCTCTGCCGTTTATGCCCAGCTACAGGCGAATCGAGGACCCCCAATGAGCTTCAAAGATCAAGCCAGCCTGAAGATCCTGCATTTAAACCTGATCTACTGCATCGCAGCCCAGGACCTGCTGCAGCAGACTGTTCGGGAGATAAGAGCGGATATAGCCCTGCTAAGCGAACCTTATAAAACCGGCACAGGTCCCTGTTGGGCGAAGGACTCGAGCGGTAGAGCAGCGGCGTGGTGTTGTAGTAGTGGTGACGGCGTAGTTCAGGACATTCGCAAGGATGGATTTGTGAAAGCGAGGTTTGGCAGTTATTGGCTCTACAGCTGCTATCTCGCGCCTAGCAAGCTAGAGCAGTTTGGACGGACGGTAGACAGCATCGCCAAAGACTTTAGAGGACGACAAGGAGTGATTGTAGGTGGCGACTTTAATGCTTGGTCAGTCGAATGGGGACGCTCGAGGTAGATTGCTGCTGGTAGCTTTCGCCAATCTAAACATCTGTTGCTCAATGTTGGCTCCCAGAATACCTTCAGAAAGGCCGGCACAGGATCTATTGTGGATCTTTCTTTTGCCAGCGATAGTATCGACGCCTCAGCCACATGGCGCGTGGGATCAACATACTCGGCGAGTGACGACGAAGTCATCACCTTCACCATTGGCGACAGAAGGCAACCGCTCCAAAGGTCGCAGCACTTTCGGAGGGTTTTTAAGCCGGAAACCCTTGTAACGATGCTTTTTCGTCCTTCGGGATATTTACAATATCTCTTGGGCTAAGTTCGGCACAACAAATTTATTTTGTGCCCCGGTGAAATTAAAAACACGTTTGATCTCAGTTGCTAATGCGTATACGTATGTTTATTCAAAATCATTAGTGGGCTCGGTTGTATATGACGGTTTCTCTACGGTAGTTCTGGGCTTGGACAGCGTTGGTGAGTCACTTCGAATCCCTCGTCGTCCCTTCTTGCTTCCCTCTTGCTCCTGTAGCCGTTGCTGGTTATTGTCTCGATCTGTATCGTGTGTTTGATTTGTGCTACACACCTCTGCACCCCTTTCGCTATGTTCGTTGAGATGGCCTTTGCTTTATGGCTTTGGGACGAATCCCGTAGCTATTATCAGGAAGCAGGATGTTCCTCAGCAATTGGTACTCGTCAGGATATATAGATCCTGGAATTTCGGCAGTAGGATATATCCTCGTGCCTACCACTGACTTTGGATACTCCTGGAAATGCTTGGCTTCTCTCCAATTTACTCTAGCTTGGGTACGGTGTTTGTTATCCTTATTTAAGGACTTGTTGCTACCGGATGAACTGTACAGGTTACTCGTAAGGCCTGTATAGTTCCTAGTTTTTCTGTTGCTCCTTGTGTTTCCTTGATAAGTTCTTAAGGTTACTCGTAAGGCCTTAATTACTTGTTACTTGATCACGACTTGATGACTTGATGATTACTCTGATTTGTGCCGCCTTTATAAAGGCAGCTCCTCTGGCCTCAGGCACTGGTTGGTGAAATACCGCTATACAGCTGGTAATTTTCCATCGGCCGTCCACTTTCATCCACGCATCCACTTGTTGCCATGCGTGGTGAAAGTCCCGTATTCCTGACGCATATGTGTCCACTTTCTTTGTGGCTGAGCGCCCATTTATTTCCTTGTCCTTGTCTAGCTCCCTTGCATCTATGTGCTTCCATCACTTTCACGCATTGGCGTCGCCCTTCTATTGGCCGCCCATCGTATCCCGTTGAATCTCTCTGCTTTCTCTGTCAGCGCTGCCGTCGCCCGTCGCTCCCTTTGATCCACTCGTCATACCCAATTTCGCCCATATTCGCTCAATATTATATTTATATACGTATATATACTAATTGTATTAACTTAACTATTGTTTAATAATAATTAGCCTGAATAATTTAATATACCACATCGTTTAATTTCCCATGCAATGCACTTTCATACGCATCTCGTATCTATTAGATAGAGGGCTTCCCCATGACTCATCCCTCCCCCTTTGGCTTGCATATTCCCCTCACAAATCCACAAATCATTATTGCTTCTCGCATCTATGCATTCCCCCCTACTTCCCGATTCAAAAGCATAGCCCTCACTTGGTTTCGTTTCGATACCAAGCGTCCCCCGCACCCGTCTTTCGGGCTTGCTTGGCCCTCACTTTTGTTCTCTTTCGCTCACAAGATTTTTGCTGCTCGCAATCTAACTGCTTTCGTTCTCATGAGCGTGACGTAGGCATAGAGCGACCCATTGGCCACCGGTATTCTCCCTTGCTGTCACTCACGCATAGTGTACGTGTGACGTGCGTGTATGTACGCTAACGCATGCATCTATATTTGCCTCTCTATGCTCTTGATTTATCTAACGAGGCCAATGCCCCCTTTTTGCATGCAATTATGCCCTCAAGCCCGGTTTCATTTACTCTTATACAGCCACTAATATGCATTATGCCTCCCACGCATCTTCCCGCTTGTACGAAATCGCCAGCGGTTGCGTGTGGCTCGATTGGCCCCGTTCGATCGGCCTCGTTCATAAGCTCTTATACGGCCGAACTTATCGTGTTATGTTTCCCACGCATCTTCCCGCTTGTACGAAATCGCCAGCGGTTGCGTGTGGCTCGATTGGCCCCGTTCGATCGGCCTCGTTCATTAGCTCTTATACGGCCGAACTTATCGTGTTATGTTTCCCACGCATCTTCCCGCTTGTACGAAATTGCCAGCGGTTGCGTGGGGTTCGATCGGCCATGTTTGACCGGCCTTGTTCCATTTGTACATCTACAGCCGATTTTATTCTTATACAACCAATTCTGTGCTTGGTCTTATATCGTATCTTTGGTTTGTGTCTTGGCTGCGTTTGTATCTGACCGTTTATTGTAGCTTGTTTGTTGTGGCTTGTTTGTTGTAGCTTGTTTGTTGTGTGGGACATTATCCTTGCCTATAATGTTCCTCACACCCTCAACTCGCAGGTCTACGGTCACAACCTGGAGGGCCTAAGCGTTAGGGACAACATGAGCGCGGAAGACTGCGCAAATTCCGTAATGGCACGGCTAGTAGAGGCCTGTGAGGCTAGCATGTCTCAGAGTGGCACATACACGCGCACCACACCCCAGCCTTTTGGTGGAATGATGCTGTCGCTGAAGCCAGGACATCCTGCTTTCGCGCAAGGCGTCTTTATCAGCGCGCACGTTGTTCGACAAACTTCGAGGCTCTGGGCCTGGAGTATAAGAGACGTCGGAATATGCTGAAGATTGCGTTCCGTTCCAGCAAACGTGAATGTTTTCTTGCATTGTGCGACTCTGCTGAGCACGACCCCTGGGGCAAGGCCTACCAGTTAGTGGCCAAGCGTTTAAACTCCAGTAGGAACCCATCCCCAACGGATGCGCAAGCGGTACGCTTAATTGTCGACGGACTTTTCCCTGAGGTCGACTAAGCAATGCGTGTGCCCCACCTGACTCCAGTCCTACACTCAGCGGAGTGTACGCTAACCGAGGTCCTTCAGACAGTGAGGCGACTGAAGCCCAAAAAGGCACCAGGTCCGTTTTCGATTCCCATTAACGCATTCAAGCGTGCAGTGCTGCTCTACCCACACGTTTTCGTAGAGCTTTACTCCAAATGTCTGAACGAAAGTGTCTTTCCCGATAAATGGAAACAAAACCTGGTGTTGCTGCCGAAGCCGGGGAAGCCGTAAGGCGAGGCGTCCCCCTATAGGCCCATCTGCCTCATCGATACAGCTGGCAAAGTCCTTGAGGCAATAATCTGCTCGCGTCTGGAAACAGCAATCATAGCAAGGGGCGGCCTATTCGAGCACCAGTTTGGATTCAGGAAGGCGAGATCTACGATCGACGCAATCATCCGGGTGGTAGGATTAGCTGCAAGGGCAATTGAAGGTACGAGATGGAAAGGTGGTTACTGCCTTGTGGTAAACGCCTTCAATTCAGCGAGATGGAACAGGATCTTGGAAGCGCTTGAGGCCTTCGGGATTCCGAGCTATCTCATCAAGTGCGTAGCCAGCTATTTCTGCAACAGGATGATACGATTCTGGACGGACGCAGGGTTGGAAGAAAGGGTCGTATCTGCTGGCGTCCCACAAGGGTCTGCTTTGGGTCCCCTGCTGTGGAACGTCATGTACGACGGTATCTTACGCTTGGATTTCGAGCCTGAACCCATATAGTTGGCTTCGCAGACGACGTAGCACTGGTGGTGATAGCCAAGAAACTCACGGCAGCTGAAGAAGTAACCAACCGCGCGATCATTAAGGTTGGCCAATGGCTCTCTTCAGCCGGCCTGCAATTAGCCGCACAAAAGACGGAGGCAGTACTCATAAGTAGCCGCAAGCGAGTTGAGACTGCCAGCATCAGGGTCGGCGATACCACCATTATCTCCAAGCGTGCTCTAAAGTACCTCGGAGTCATAATCGACACAAGATCCTAAAGCGGAGCCTCGAGTCGACGCATAGCTTAAGCGCAATCAGGGTGTGCAGCGCTTTTCGCACTGGGTTGCTGCCAATCGACGAATACGCTGCAATTGCGTCGGCCTCCTTCACAGCGTCGAGGCAAACAAACAGTACTACCACTGATCAGCAGAGAGGCCTCGAGCATCGGAGGGCATGGCAGTCAAGTCTGCGTAGATGGCAGGAAAGGTGGAAGTCCTCCTCCAAGGGGAGGTGGACTCACACCCCCCTGACATCACTTCATGGGCTTCGAGAAAACAGAGAGGGAAAGGTCTGCCCAATAAATAAAGGCCACGGTCTGCGATGTCATACCGACAGGTCGTCCGGCAGTAGCCGTTATCTTTTATTTTTTTTTGCTCTCACCTTATGTTTCCTGTTATTGTTGTAACTTTTTTGTATTAAATGTTTGTAAGTTCTAAGAGAGAAAAAAAAAAAAAAAAAACACTACTTCTTCTTGGCCCGCTTTATGTGCTATGTTGACACATCAGCACTTTGGGGCCCCCACAGGACACGCCAAAACCCATAATATATTAAACATTTTTATTCAGAACGCAACATCTTCTCTTTCTGGCGCAGCAGCTTCTTCTTGGAGAGCTTCTTCTTTGTCGTCTCATCATCAGTTGTCTTTGAGACGACCTCCTCCTTCTCGGTGAGGATGACCTAGATTGAGATTGATGCAACCATGGGCACGGTATGTACGACGACGCAGGCACTGAGCACGGTTCACCTGAATGTGGTCGACAACTAGACGATCGACATCGAGTCCCTTGTAGTCAGCATTGGCTTCTGCGTTGCGCAGCAACTGCAACAGGAATTCGACCGATTTCTTGGGCCAACGACCCTGTGTGGTCTTCCATTGCTTAGCCTGGGTGCAACGACCAACGATACCATTAAAACGGCGGAATAGAACGCATTCCTTCTGATCGACAACAGCCATGAGGAAACGCTGGGCACGACGCAGGGACATACGCTTAATAGCATTGGCGGTCTCGTGTGTATTCTTGAAATGCACACGTAGATTTGGTCCGCGCGCCTGCACGATTTGGTGGCGTTATCTGGCTCACGGGTTATATAATACGGCCCATATAATATATCTCCTTGGTCGTAAGCGAAACCGGAAAGGACACAGGGCCGTTGTCTATGACTATCTTGCAGACTTCTGCCTTGACAATGCGTCGGCTACAATGTTTAGTTTGTACTTCTGTCAGCAGGTGACCTAGGAAGTCACCTAGGAAGGGGAACTTCAGCTATGCGAATCACCGATTTGGATGAATTTTGGATATGTTGTAGAATACCCCGTCATTTGAAGCTGTGTGAAATATGTTGGCGCACTATTCTATATATTCCTAATAAATCGACCTTAAAGTTATAGCTTTGGGGACTTATAAGTAAAACGCGGAGTGGCCTAAAAGCAGTTCGACGGTGTAAGGAGTAGAGGTCCTGCCTAAAATCGCCGAAACTCTGGTCCAACCCCCGCCCAAAACTAGTCAGTTTTGGGTTTTCATTTTTTTTTTTTTTTAATAATTATATTTGTCTAATAGCGGTAGGTCTTTTGATGATTTTTGTTTGGATTCATTTTTTATGCCTTTACAAAAACATAAATATAATATAGACGTAAAATAGACCAATTAACTTCTGCCTTCACATTTTTGTTGTTATAAATCATAAAAACATGATATACGTATGTATATTTTCTCAAGACTATGAACATGTTTAAATAATGCTTTTGTGCAAAAACATACCAACTTTAAACCAATTTAACGGAAACAAACAAAATAATAAGCGTTGAGGAGTTTTGCTTCCGCTTTATCATATTTTTAACTTGCCTAGAAAATACAATACATAATGACGTGCATATAGGTAGTTTTACCTTAAGCCTATAAGTTAATAATAGTTAATAATAATAATTTGCATCTATAATAATTTCAACATACATAAAAATTGTTTCCAATTACAAATCATTAAAAGACCTATTAGACAAAAATAATTATTAAAAAAGGAAAAAAAAAGGAAAACCCAAAACTGACTAGTTTCGGGCGGGGGTTGGACCAGAGTTTCGGCGATTTTAGGCAGGACCTCTACTCCTTACACCGTCGAACTGCTTTTAGGCCACTCGGCGTTTTACTTATAAGTCCCCAAAGCTATAACTTTAAAGCCGATTTATTAGGAAAATATAGAATAGTGCGCCAAAATATTTCACACAGCTTCAAATGACGGGGTATTCTACAACATAGCGCCTCTGTTGCTATGCGGGCATCCATCACTTTCTCTCTGCTCCTTGTGATTTCTCATTGGTAGTACAGCCTCTCCTGTTGTTAAGCGACGCTTTATGAGCTTCGGCCGCTCATAACCGGTATTCGCTCTTTACGTCACATACTTGGCCAACGCATCTTCCCGCTCTGACGAAATTCGCTGGTGGTTCCGTGCGTTTCGATCGAACATGTTGCATCATATCGTATGTTGCTAATGATCAGCTATCGCAACATGCTGCTGACGATGGTTCGTGTCTCTGCTTACGCTCATGTGTTCTGGCTTTTGTGTGTTGCTGATGCTTATCGTTTATTGCTTGTTTGTTCTGTGGAATATTAATTGGTGTATTCCTCACTGGTTAAAAAATTATAAACATATTTGTTTAATATAAAGATTCATTAATAATGAGAAACAGACTACTTTTCAAGTAGTCTCCAAGTAGCAGTGCAATTGCAAACTTTTGCACATTTTTATGCCTAAAGCTTAAAACTAATTTTAAAGACTTTTGACAAAAATGTGCCTTGGGTGCTAGAGGGGAAACAAAAATTAAACGCTAAAAAGCAAAAAAAAAAAATTGTGCAATAAAAAAAAAAAATTACAAGTATATTGAAAATTTAAAATTTTTGCAACCAAATTTCGAAATCCGTCCATTGTAAGATGCATTGTATTATTTCAGATTTCCATGGGTAATTCCTTTTATTTGATTAAACCAATGTAGCGCCTTCAAATCTGTTGCATTTGTTTATCACTTTAAGCAAACTATTTACATTTTTGAATGACTTAAACATATTATTCTGCTGGAACCAAATTCTGATCTAAGTCGGGTTTTGTATCGTCGGGATCCAGGCTCAAGCACTCCGCAAAATAATGTTCCATAGATGAGTAAACGTGTTCGAGTACACCATTTAAGTCATGATCCTCATCTGCATATGTCTAAAATAAATTTAAATATCACTATCATTAAAAAATTATAAAGGTTGTTATACACACCTGATATCTATATAAAATATTTGCGTTGGTTAAGGATTTAGCTAATTGAACCCCATGTACGTAAGGTGCAGTTGAGTCTGCTAAGCCGTGAATTAAAAAAAAAGAGTTGGATTTTATTAGCCGAGCACGTTGAGTTGCATCCGCTTCGACGTATCCTTTATAATTTTCGGTTGGAAGTCCTAATATTCGCTCAGTAAAGGCTGAATCTGAAGTGTAAGCATTTGCGTCTAGTTTGAATAAATAAATTATCATTATTGTTTCTTACTATAGTAAAGCCAATCTGCTATAGGAGAAATCGCAACTCCACACTTGAAAATATCCTGCTGAGTGCCTAGAACCATGGATGTAACGTAGCCTCCGTAACCCCATCCCCATATACCGACTCTTGTTTCATCCAGAAAACTTATTGTATCCAATAAATATCTGCAAATATATCAATATTTTTATTTTGAAAATTTTGGTAGTGATGGTACAGTTACTCAAATACCTTAATACAGATATCTGATCTTGAACTTCAACTCCGCCCAAATGACGATATAGAGATTTCCTGCTTTGTCCTTTTGCACCCCTTACATCCAAACGAATATAAATAACATCATTACGTGATGACATGTAAGTGCCCCAATCGATTCGAAATTTTTCGGAAACTGACTCGGAACCTGGTCGTCCATTTCTATACAAGGAGCACATAATGTATTTTCTTTAAATTAAATTTTACTACGTACACTTCTACAACAACAGGAAATGCGGCATCTCGTAGCTCCTCTCTCCAACTGGGGGGAAGAAGTAATTGTACTTGAGCTCGGCTACCATGTGGCAATGGAATTTCGAATGATCTCTGTAAAGGTAAAGCGAGCTTTTGCAGCCTTTCTGTGTAATAAGGCCGTGTATCATATAAAATTTTAACTAGACTATGCGTTTTATGCATATGTACGCCTGATACAGGTAGCCCTGGGCCTTGGCATTCTAAAATATAGAATTCTATTGCATAATTTGTTGCAACACCTAAGGAAGGTGTCATAAAGGCGTCAAAATGTGAACAATTTACATAATAATATCGACTACTCCAAAGAGCTTCTCCTAAATCGCAGGTTATACATTGTGGTTCAATTCTGTTAATTATATTAAAAGATAAGTGCTTAAAATTTCTGTTAGAATTAAAAAATCCTACTTTCTGGTATCGTCATGTATAGGATCTTTGACTGTGTATAAATGTCTCTGGCCGGGTTTTTTTTCTTGTGTTGCCAAATAGTAAACAATATGGTTTACTGTATCCCAACAAAGTATTTTTAACACCTGAAAAAATAAAAAAATTTAATTTTCCATAAGAATCATTTTATGTTAGTGCCGAACTTATACAATATAATAATACCTTATACAAGTTTATTCTATTACAATTCAATACAATTTTTTTTGGCAAATATAGTCTGATCATAATATAAGGTTTCCATTTTTTTTTATTATTTCTTAAACATACCTCGTATCGGCCATGAGATATCACCGAAATTCTTTGTTGAGTTATAGTAATATGTTTTATATGCGTAAAATGATCATGACCAGATTCTTGAACACTTGCAAGCAATAGGAAGCTATTTCCATCCGATGAGAATATGGGATGTGAGAATATATCTAGCCACTCATCCTCTGGTGCACGTTCAGAATGAACCTTAAAAATAAAAGATAAAACGTTTATATAAAAGCAATGAATAAAAAACTATTTTTGCCTTTTTTATTTAATGTACTTAAAGCTGAAATGGTTTATTACAGTCACCAAAATGTATGCAACATGTATGTATAAGTATAAGTTAGTATAAGTTATTATATAAAGCTTGAGTTATCGGGGTTTCGCTGAAATCAAGGCTTTTACTCGAAGCTTCGGTCATGCAAAGCCCAATTTGGATCATAACATGTGGTTGCTGACTTGGAACCTGCCAATTGCCGTGGATACCTACGCTTGACGAAGGGCTAAGTTTTAAGTTCTTAGTGGATCGTGCCAGTTGTAGTATCAAAAAGAACTCACTAACTAAATATAATATTAACACAACCCAAAAAAAATAGCTGAGCCCCACACGAATAACCTGTACCAACAAAAAAAGCCTGTACCAAACAAAAAAGCAAAAATTAAACTGCTTCATTTGTATGCACTTTACCTCTTCACTGTTGTGCTTTGAAACATAATGAGAAGAAAATGTTTCCCCTTTTTTGCTATTGTCTAATATTTTATTTCGTATAACATGACAAAAAAAAATGTTTAAACAAATTAACATTAAATAAAACTGACTTTCAAATAAATCAAAAGCAAGTAAAGTTGCTAGTAGGAAAAATTGTTGAAAATGCATTTAAAGAATTCGACAATGAATTAAACAATATAAAAAAAAATTATTGGTGCAGCTAAAAAAAAAAATAGCCAAAATGATGAACGCTTGATGTTTTTTTTTTTTTTTCATATATGGACGTAGTCGTACAACGCTCAGTGCGAACAAGTGGCCCATATGACACCAGTCCCGGGCCTGTTACGAATGACCCAAAGTAAAGTTAATGTTACAACCTCTACCCACTCCGACCTAAGGGCATAGGCATCTTACATATATAAACATAAATTAAACTAAAGAAATAGAAAATATTAAATGTAATAAGATAATAGGTTACATATAAAAAAAAAACAGGATAGGTTAAAATAAAGATGATTACAACTAATTACGAGCGAGGAAGGACAAGAGCGCAGTTTTTATACCCGGAAGCGATGTTTCGGAACCGATAACGTGCCAAAGTCTGTTGTAGTCACTACATAGTATACGAAAAGGTTTATGCAGAGAAAAGTTAGTTGTGCAAGTGTGAAGTATAAGCGGTGTGAAATTGCGGCTCCTTCTAGATGGAACAGAAATGTTAATTTGGCTCAACAGCTCGGAAGAGTCAACCTCACCATTCAAAAGTTTGTAAAGAAAAGTTACACCAAGCATTGTTCTACGATTAGTTAAAGAAGGAAGGTTAATTAACTGAAGTCGACTAGAATAAGATGGAAGTTGTACAGTTGGATCCCAGCGCAAATCACGAAAGAGTAAAAACTATTTTTGTATACATTCTAATTTGTTTTGATAAAACTCATATTGAGGAGACCAAACACAAGATCCATTCTCCAATATGGGGCGGACTAAAGAAGTAAAAATATTTTGGTAGTATATGGATCCTTGAACTCCTTCGACCAGCGCTTTATAAAGCCAAGAACACTCTTAGCCCTATACGTAGGGCTTAGTAGTCGATATATACTGATTAAAACTAAGTTTGTGGTCGATTAAGATCCCCAAATTTTTTGACAACCAAGGAAGTATTATTAATTCTTTCTACCGGGAAATTATTTAAAAAGTAACTAGTTAATTGGGGAGAACCTCTATAAAAAGACATAACTTTGCACTTAGAACAGTTAAGAGACAAAAAGTTAGTCCCACACCACCCCTGAAAAGCATTCAGGTCAGCTTGCAAAGTATGACATGAGAGAGAGAGTACGATGCGATTAGCGATTTTTACATCATCGGCAGAGAAGGAAGTTGTTAGTTTTTCGATAGAGTAGAAGAAGGAATAGATAAGGAAGGAGTGGGAATAGATGAGGAAGAAAGAGGAATAGATGGTGAAGGAATCCTTGTTTGGCCCCGTGTCTTCCTTTTTCTGGATGTAAACTTCTTCACAATTAAGCTTTTCGGCCAGAAGCTAGAACTGCAAATACAGTCAAAGAACTCAATTGGAACACTGATTTTAAAAGATTAAATTTCTCTAGAATATGAAAATTTGAACTTTTCTATTGATATATTGGAGACATTCAGTTTAGCCCGAATGTGGGCCCTGACATCATCCGATGTAGCATCAGGGAGAAGTCTCGAAACAAAAATGTGTTTTTTAGGTGGCACTCCCACCAATGGTTTCGGCATTGCAGGTATTGCATCAGCTACCGCATTAATTGTAGCATCAGTTGCAACAAGTGGCACTCCGGCACTACCATCACTAGAATCCCTATCGGCAAAATCCATGGGTGTAGATTCTTGCCCAGACAAAACGGACACTACAGACATCGTCTGCGGAATTGAAATTGGCATTGGTTGAGAAGGGGTCGGAACCGATATAGATGTGGAGACCGGCAAACACAAGGACAAATCAGAAGTCTGTTCTCCTGCCTTCTTACGCTTTCGAGACTCAGTCAGTAGCGTTAAACTACTAAACTGAGACTCGACAGCTTTAAACTCTTGAACTGGCGGACAGACTCAACAGGTTATCCTTTGTTTGGCGCATGAAAAGTTCCATTTCATCTTCCACGATCCGGCATGACTCACATCTCCATTTGAGACCCTTTTTTTGATCTAAAAGATCCTTTACCCTGCATGTAAAGCCGGCGCACTTAACATGTACTGTAGTTTTACACAACCAACAGTAAATAAAACTATTCACGGGTGGGGCGGGCTGCAAACAATTTTTAACCGAACAGACAGGCATTAGAGTTAATAAGATGAATTAGTAACCAAACAAATAAAAATAAGAAATGTATTGGTATTTAAATATATAACTCACTCTGAGGTCCAGAAATAATAAGAAAGCGAGATATTGAGGGTGCACAAGGCTTAAAAGATAAAGAGAGCTCTATAGAGTCTAAATTACAGACACACAACAGACTGCAGTATGAGCGCAAATAACGGAGAAAAGTGAAACAAAAACGAGAGAAAAAAAAAAAAAGTTAAAGAACGAGAGCGCGGGAGCGCGATGCCGATAAAACAAAGTAAAAAATTATAAAATCAGTTAAAACGCGGGAGCTTAAAAAAACATGTCCGTCCTCCTCGAGAGGGTTGATATATATGTGAAAACACTTTCCGAATTATCTATGCAAGCTGGTATATACATATGTGTCTTGGCTCTAGCATGAAAATGCGGAGCATATTATGAACGTAATACATTTGCTTCGCATTTCGCAAAAGGTTATACTGAACCGCCTGTAAGAAACATTCAACCAACACCAGGAAGCACTTGAACAGATTCCGTGACAGGACGGCGTAATTCTTATTTATTTAACAGGCAAGCGACTTTAGTTATTAATACAAATGCTGCTGGTGTGTAGACTAATAAGAAAGTTGCTGATAAGTGATCATTCGAAAAAGATAACGTCCCTCCAGAAGTAATTCAATCTCTGGGCTTAAATCAAAACACTATTCAAACCTATAAGTCTTAGCTAGTTGGTTAACAATAAAATACAATTCCTGCCCTACGAAGGTATCATTCGACCGTCAAGATCCCCATACGATAATTCTACATATGTTGTGGATAAAAAATGGAGTAAGGAAAAAATATCAAAGAAGCTTACTTCGGCTGTGCCGAGCTCTATATACTTTTGCAGTCCTTGGACATAATATTATTACATGTTTCAAACTCTTTTTCTGTAACTAAATTCAACACTGCACAGACAAAACATTCCAAATTTTATTTCCATATATTTTTCTTCTTCCTCCCCATGCTGCATGCTGATATTGTCATGCATGCACATAGAGTTTATGTAGCGTACTGTCTGTGTGTGTATGCGTGTGCTCTGTTCAGCCGGCAGCGTTTAAGTAAAGTCGATTTATATTGGATGTAACTTGTGTTCTATTTATCCGATCTGATTGAAATTTCGGGATCTGATGTTTTATGTCCAAAGCTATCATATAAGTTGATTTTAAAAAAATTAAAAAGATAAATAATTTTAAGGTTTTGCTTGTGAATTGATGAATTGAGTTGCGGAAAAAGAATTTTGAACATGTAAAAATATTATTGCAAAGGACTGCAAAGGTATATAAACTTCGGTATAGTGAAGTTAGCTTCTTTAATATTTTAATTTATGGAAGGAATTTTTGGGCTTTACGTATCTAACGGGTTAACGCAACAGCGAATGTGTTAAAACCAATGTCAAAGTAACTTCTGGGAGAAAATCTGAAAGAAATGTATTTGTTGTTTGTTTCCTTTTTAAATTTGTATCGCTGATATATCGATATATTTTCGATGGGTATATTATTGACCTGTGATAATGCACACGGTTAGTTGTGTGCGAGTGTGTACCAGTTTGTCCTCTAGGATGTTGGCATGGCAGGGTATGTAGTGAAGTTGACCTGATGTTATGAAATAACTGCTTTTAATCTTTGCCAAAATTCTTCGAGATATGCAATTGCTAGAGTCCGTGCTATAAAGCGTTTGTATAGCTCCTAAGCTATAGGTTAGAATGGCTACTTGTAGATGCACTTGTATTGCAAAGTCTATGGCTTTTTTTAAGGGAATAAGTTCAGCTGTCAGCGAGTACAACTTTCTGTTGGTATAAAAGCTTTGAACGTTATTTTATTTTCTATGTACAAATGCGCTACTTGTATATTGTTCAGAGCCATCAGTGTAAATCAGCTCATATTTGTGGGAGAAGAGTTTGTCAGTTTTTTCTCGTAGAAGTGATTGCACAATGTCTTTGGTAGCTTCTTGTTTCTAGCCGTGTTCTTAAAAAAGTTTTCGTTAAATGAGATTTTTTGAGTAAAGATAGAGCTGGAATTTATTGGAGTATTTCTATCTAAGATATATTTAAACTCATTGTACACTCTGCCATAGTTTGTTTCCGTGGCAAATTTAATTATACATTTTTGGGGGGAGTTTTGCTGCCAGGTGGTAAATTATATTAACTGGACTAGATTTTTTGAGACCCAGTGCTTTTCTTAGGTGGAAATTGGCATGAGAGTTGATGAATGCCTTAGAGTGTAACTGGGCTTTAGTGGGGTCAGTTCGGAACCTGCATCTATTTGGATAGTTAGTATTTGCCATTGTTTTTTTTTATGTGATCTACAGAGGAGTTATTTGTGTTAATAAGTCTAATTAGATAGTTTACTATGTCTACTTTCCTTAAATCTAAATTATTGCACAGTATATTCGATGGGAAAAGTGCTAGATCATGTGTGTTTATTGCATTAGCTCTTTGGAAGAGGGCGGAGTATCTAATTTTTGTCTCGATTTTAGAAAGATTTTGGGTTTTTCTTTTTTAAGAGCGGGGCATTGGGTGTATGTGGCATTGTGCTCATCTTTGAAGTTTATGTAGAGTGTCTGTGAGCAAGGTTGTTCTTTCGTATTTATTAGGGAGCAGATGCTGCATTTTTGTTGCTTTTCCTTGCAATGCTGAGCCAAATGGCCTAATCGGAAGCAGCGAAAACATTGGCTGAAGGGAATCAAGGGCCTAACATTAACCTTGGAGTAGAGGAAAGTTCTCTTTGAGGGTGTTGGCCAGTTAATAAACTGCCTCCTCGTTAGGACTCGATGCCTTAAAACTTCCTTTGCCTATGTAGTTCCATAATGTTTCCGATAAAATTAGACGACGTTATGTATTGTACATTTATTTGCGTCCGTCGTATTCGAGTTCTCTTTGTACAGTGAATTCTTAAAGTTATATGCTATGAGAGAGAGCAATTCAAAGAGTTTAAGCTCAGCAGTTCTCCTCCAACATGCTCCCCCTGTTGAAAGAACCAACTTTCACATAAATGATTCTGGAAGCGGAGCGATCTTGTGAATTGGCCTTTTGAAGGTTCCTTTTGCAGTCCTTAGTTCGACTACTCAAATTTCTTCATGTACTTCATGTATTACTAGTTGTCCCAAGGCCACATTTGGTTTTCCGTAAAGGGTAGAGTAATGATTCTGGTACTGACGTTAATTCGGTTCCAATCAGCAAATGCCCAGGAGTAAGAGCATTGAAATCGTTGGGGTCATCTAAAGTAGGTGCTATTGGCCTTGAATTAAGGATAGCTTCCACCTCCGAGAACACAGTGAGACGTTACTCGAAAGTAAGAGATGCGTTTGAAATATTCTTCTGAGCCAGTGTCTTCGCTGATTTTACTGACGCTTCCCAGAGGCCGCCAAAGTGTGGAGCTCTAGGGGGAACAAAACAAAAGTTCAAACCTTTAATTGAACTGTATGTTCTTATGTGATCTTCCACGTCTGAGGTAAACAATTTTGACTTGAATTCAGCTAGCATTGTAGCAGCGCCAACAAAGTTTGTGGCGTTGTCGCGAACCATCCGCAATGGCTCACCATGGCGCGCGTATATCTCCGTATACAAAGCAGAAAGGCATTGTGAATAGGGAATCCACGGAGAAGGAAAATAACCCAATCTTCATTTGTTGAATTTAAAATATGAACTGATTTTATTTACAAAATTACGGAGTTTATATAGGGAATCTTAGGCTCTAGGAGGTAACAATTGTTTCTAGGAGATCTTATTCTAGTACGACTCACACCCACGTATTCGGGGGTTAAAAAATTATTATTATTTTGGGCACACATCCTACCGCTGTGATCTTTTGGGTTAGTTTAGAATTACAAGTGTTTTTCCACAACGTGTGTAGCTGATTGTAATTCTAGTCAGATGCTAGGTTAGTTGTTTATGACAAAAGTACAGGTGTATTTAAGAATGATGTACAGATGAACACGATGATTATTCTTAAGCATTCTTCGTGGGGCCGCCAAATGAGGAGATTGGGATTTTTTTTTTTTATTAAGTGGTCTTAAACAAATTATTATTATTAATATTATTATTAGTAAGCTGACTAACATTAAAGAAACATGACCAGCTACATGATGGAAGTTTTACTGTAGCAAATCAATATTATGTTGCTTTAAAGATTATAACTGACTTCCTCTTCTTTCCAATTCTTTCGAATGGTTTACAAAATAAACAGTGTAAATAACAGGGGGCCCAGATGACTGCCTTGGGGTACACTTGACGTAACTCGAACAGTTTTAGATATCGAGGAACGAAAAGACACCTTTTGGGTTCTGCCAATAAGATATGACTTTAAACAAGCCAACAGTTTTGGGGAAAACCCCATTATGTTAAGTTTCGCGAGAAGCATAGAATGATCAACCGTATCGAAAGCCTTACTAAAGTCTGTATAAATAACATCAGTTTGACACTTTTTACGGAAGCCATGGTGTACAAGGGTAGTCAATTCTAAAAGGTTAGTAAGCGACGAACGACCTTTCATGAATCCATTCTGACTAGGAGAAATAGTGGATCTGGATCCACTATTGGATGGATTAGAAACATCCTATTTGCTACCCTTTTTAAAAAGCGGAATAATAAAAGACTCTTTCCAAATATCGGGAAAGGTACAAGTCTCACTCGATATAAAGAATAACCGAGATAAAGGCTTAGATAGGGAATTCGAGCACATTTTAAGGATACAACTAGGTATATTATCAGGACCGGGAACGAAGGAAGACGTCTTAGATGACAAGCTAGAGATAATACAGTCTTCAGTAATACTAGGAAAAAACATAAAATTTAAATGTGGGATTGAAAAGGAATAGGGTGCTAACAGATCTGCAATATCTGAATCATTATCAGCAGTCTGGTCATTAAGTCTGAAGGTGGAGGGTAGTACATTAGAGCGTTTTTTGGAATTAACAAAGTTATAAAATCATTGAGTGTTTAAAAGACAAAATTGAGATTTGGCTATACAGTAATTTGCATAGTCAAGTCTCGAACCAGTTTTTTTAAATCTTTTAAAATATCTCGATTTAATGTTACGGAGATTAGAGAGCCTACGTGTGAACCAGACTGGCGCGCTGGAGACGGTAGAGACATTCACATAAGGAACGCAATTATCAATTAGAGAATTAAGAGCAGAATAGAAAAACTTCACTGCACGATCTATATCGCAGCACTCAAATAGAAATGACCAATCAAAAGAGAAAATAAGGCTATTAAGAAGATTGAAATTTGTTTTACGAAAACATCTACAACGAGAATTTGCGTTGTTTTTAAATGAATTAGTAACGGAATTGTAAGAAATAGTAAGTTTTGGTAGGGTGATAGGGATCTTCAGGTTTCACTAGGGGCTGTGTTCGGCATACAGCACTAACAGTGGGAACAGAGACAAAAACAAGATCAAGGATTCTTTAAGAAGAGTTAAGGAAAGAATTCAACTGATATAGCGGACATTCAAGTAGGCTATCAAGAAAAACATGTTGAGATGAAGGAATTAAGAAAGATAGATTATCATCAACCAGCCAAGAAATATTAGGCAAGTTAAAATCACCTAAAACTATAAGAACATCACGATCTTTAAGACGACCAAAAATAGTTCGTAAAGCATCAGCATGGTGCACGTAGATCATGATATCAGAAGCTGGAGGAATATAAGAACAAGAGATATATAGGCTAAAGTTAGAACATGTAACTTCGACGCAAATAAACTCAACACCTAAGGGGAGATCAATCGGCACCACACTTGAAGACAGATTCGAGTTAACAGCAATGAGTACTCCACCGCCACGACGACCAACACGATCAAGCCTATAAGAAATAAAGTTATTAGAAAGAATTTCGTTATCCAACACAGAGGAGTTGAGCCAAGTTTCAGAAAATGCTAATATGTCAGCCGAAAAGGTTTGCCTATCACACAACAGTTTCGAGAGCGTGGTAAGAGTCCTCTTCCATTTTGGTAATGAATGCAAAGACTAGACGTTAGCAGTTTTTTGAAAAAGCTAATACGTTAGCCGAAAGGTTTGGCTATCACAGAACAGGTTCGAGAGCTTGGTAAGAAGTCCTCTTACATTTTGATAATGAATGTAAAGATTAGACGTTATTAGTTGTAGGTACAAGTAGGTAGACAACAAGCCATTATAAAGCCAAAAGAAACACAAGGCAAAAAAAAAATTAAATAAATTT
Source organism: Drosophila willistoni (assembly GCF_018902025.1). Classification (NCBI taxonomy): domain Eukaryota; kingdom Metazoa; phylum Arthropoda; class Insecta; order Diptera; family Drosophilidae; genus Drosophila; species Drosophila willistoni. The sequence continues at coordinate 567,788 of NW_025814455.1, read as the reverse complement.
ATATATATAAGAATATATAGAAAAATTTAAATACACAGCACAAAGATAATTATCGATAAAAAATCAATAATTAAAAATAAATGAAAGAGACAGCTAGAGTGCACAGCACAAGAGAGAGTGCAAGAACAGTTATAAGCCGAGCTTTGAGAGGCGGCCTTACAAAAGTGATTACGCGGCAGAGAAGCTGAGCACAAGCACAAAGCAGATAGAACAACAAAGCCACTAGCACTGATGGTATGATGGGGGCGATGAGGGGAGCAACTGCAGAAGCAATGACGAGAGAGAAAAAAATAAAAAGAAAAAAATTAAATGCACCAAACACTAATCACGAAACAGAAAAACTGTTTAAACTATTTAATTTGTCGAATTATGGAAATAAAACACAAGGGTGTCAAGCGAACAACACCAGTGAAAGCGTAAAAAAACTAAGCACAATTAAAAACTGAGAGAAAACAATAAATATTAATAAAAACTCAGGAGCTATGCAAAAACACGACCGTCACGTCAGAGAGCAGAAGCTGTTATATTAAATGTATAATTAAATAAACAAATTTTAGTAAAGAAACATAAGAAAAACTTCCTGCTCGTTAAGTCAAAAATTGTTATATTTATGTTTATCTGACTTGTTATTCTTTTGTATTCTGCCCTATGGTTTACTAAATTAGCTTCTACTGGATTTTATATTATATTTGGCATATTACTAATATCGCCCAATGATTAACAATTTCTGTTTCGGGATATCTACCCACTACTGATGTGTATTACTGTGTTGACTTCTAGTCTTTTTATATAATGAAAACTTTAAAGACCAACTTCTACTACCTTTTGGTTTAAGCCAATGTGGCTTTTGCTCTACTATTTTGATATTTCGCTGATAGCTGAAATTTAAGCAGTTATTCTGTCTAAATGCTGTCCCTTTATGGACATTATGCAATACCTGCCTTTCTGTAATTCTGACTCGGATAATTTGTTACCGGAATCTATTTTGACGTTATTTTTTAAATTATCTTTATTTTTTTCTACCATTGCCATCTGAATATTCCTTTTTTGTACTGGCTCTGGGATATATTCTCTTTCTTCCCCAGGTTTCACTTTACCTCCAAAGTGAATTCCTGCCGGGGGACATCCATTTATTTCTTGAGTGTTGTGGATGAGTTTCTTTGGAATTGTGATGTATTTATTTTCACATTTACCTTTCTTCTTCTCCCAAGGCTGTTCAAAACCAATGGCATCTATTGTTGTTGCCACTACAGATTTATACTTTTTCGATTCGGCGCTTCCCGAGATGATCCAACCAAATTGAGTGTTTTGGCCATCAATTTTTGTAACTCCCTCTCTAAGATTTGGGTATATACGTTTACCTCCATTACTATCTCAACCTTATCAAGTTTATTAAAAGAAGGATCAGCTAGTACGTAGGATTGCCATTTTGACATATCCACGCTTACCCTTTTTAATGGAAAAGCTTTCAATAACTTTGGCAACACAATTGCCTCAACGTGGGATAAGATTTTCTGCTGGGTAGACCTTAAGAAATCTTTTTCAAGCACTCTGGATTCACCTACGAAGTTTTTACCATTGTCGGACTGCACTTGCTTGGGACACCCTCAACTCGATACAAAACGAGCGAATGCTGCCAAAAATGTGTCGGTACTTAAATCCGAAGTTGCCTCAAGGTGAATGGCTTTGGTAGGAAAACAAACAAAGACACACACATATCCCTTTTTATATGCGACAGGCGCGGCCGGTAAAACTCTTGAGGTCGAAAGGACCTGCGAAATCTATCCCGGTGGTCGTCAAAGGACGTGCGAAAGTGGTTCGCTGGGACGGAAGGGTGCTAATTAGCTGTGATTGCAGCCTTCTTTTGTAAATCACACATACCTTGCACGAATTAACCACCGATTTGAATAGATTCCGCAGTCTTGGAATCCAGTATCTCTGTCGGGTGAGACGGACTACCAGTTGACTGCCCACATGGAGAGAGATCCGATGCGTGAAAGGCACCAACAGCCGGGACAATTGACTTACGACTGGCAACAGAATGGGGTTACGCTCATCGTACACATGCTCGGATCACACCTGCTGCGTCAATGAACGGATTCAAATTGAGAATGGTAGACGCATCAACGCCTGGAGTACTTGATTGATCTCGGTAGAGGTCACCTCCCCGGAGTAATCGTTTGGAAGTTTTCGACACTTTCTGCCGAAACGGACCACATATGCTACCACTCGTAAGTCACGAGAGACAGTATCTCGTTGGCTGGATTAGCGATCGCGACGTGGACCTTTACTACCCGCTTCTCTAAGGTAGTGTCTTGTGAGAGTGGTGTTGCTCGCCGCCAGGACTCTTGTGGTTCCCGTAGCCATGGTGGGCCGTGCCACCACAAATCCTTGTGTACAAATTTCTGCGCACTCAGGCCGCGGCTGGGGAGATCTGCTGGATTGTCCTCTGAACGGACGTGATTTAACTACCCGATTAGCGACAAACGTTGTCCATGTGCAGGGTGGCTTTTTTAACCACGACAGTACGACGGTGGAATCTGAAAAATAAAATGCCTCAGCATTATCAACTGGAAGTTGTGGATGAACTGCAGTTCAGCTAAAAGCGTGGCTCCGCATAACTCAAGGCGGGGCAATGAAACCGTTGCAAGAAGGCAGCACGATATGCCTTGGTCATTGCTAACGCGCAAGTAAATTGCGGCACCATAAGCCCGCTGTGACGCATCACAAAAACCATGGAATTGGATGTCCGATTTCAGATCATGAAGAAGCCACTGCGGAATTCGGATCTGGTCAAGAAAGGAGTAGCTCTTTGTAAAATCCTGCCACCTGTGATGGAGTTCACTGGGCAATTGATCATCCCATCCTAGCTCTTGTGGCCAAAGATCCTGCATGGACACTTTGGCTTGAATTACAAAGGGAGCCAGCCAGCCAGCGGGATCGAATAACTTGGCGATCTGCCCGAGGACTTCTCGCTTAGTATAAGCTGACTTGATCTCTTGGGGTGAGATAACAAAATAAAACTCATCCGTAGTCGCTTTCCATCGGATTCCCAGTGTTTTTGCTGTGCTAGCCTCTTTGATATCGAGGAAATCAGCATTCAGCAAATGACACTTTGGGATGCAACTGAGCACACTCTTCACACTAGATGTCCACTTGCGCAAAGTAAAGCCAGCTGAACCAAGAGCGTCTTGAAGTTCATTGACCATTGCGACTGCAGCTTCTTCAATGTGAGCCCATGCCAGGACATCGTCAACATACATTTAGGACTTGATAATATCGCTAGCCAACGGAAATTTGGATTGTACATCATCTGCGAGTTGTTGAAGTAATCGGATGGCCAAGAAACGAGTACAGTTAATGCCAAACGTGACGGTATTGAGCTCGTAATCACCAAGTTGTCCCTCTTTGTTTCGGAACAGGATTCTCTGAAATGGCGTATGGATTGGATCGACCATAATTTGGCTGTACATTTTGGTGATTTCGGCATTGAAAACTACTTGAAAAAACGCCACTTGAGAATCTGAGTAGTGAGATCAGACTGAAGTACCAGTCCAGGGTAAAGTATGTCATTGAGACTTACTCCGTTTGTGGACTTGCTAAAGGCGTTAAAGACTACCCGTACTTTTGTTGTGGTACTGTCGAGCTTGAAAACCCCATGGTGTGGCAAATAAAAGTTGTTATTACTGCCGTTAAATGGCACCTGACACATATGGCCCAAGTCCAAATATTCTTGGATGACGGCGTCATACTTAGTTTTTGCCGCCATATTTTTTAGGAGAAGGCTTTCGTTTTTTAGGAACTGAGCCATTGCCCCTGGTCTGGAGTGACCGAGGTTGATGTTGGTTGGGTCTCGAAACGGAAGTGAGACCATGAATCTCCCCGAAACATCTCTTCTTGTGGTCTTCTTGAAATTGACCTCGCAAAAAGAATCAGAATTTTCTACCGGTTTGACCGGTAGATCCTCCACCTCCCAAAACCTTGTGAGAAGAGTTTTAAGTGCTTCCTCTCTGCTCACAGCGACCCTCGTGGTGAACGCGGCACACGAACTAACGGGGACCCCTTGCAACGGGCCTGAAATGACCCAACCGAATCTCGTCTCTTAAGCCATTAAAGATCCGTACACTTCGGTCTGGATGCCGGAAAGGATCAACGCTGGTATGACATCAATACCAAGAAGCAGATCGATCTTCGCCTTTAATCTAAAGGAGGGGTCGGCTAGCGGAATATTAAGCATTCCTTCCAGTGTGGCTTGGGCCATCGTACATGAAGACAAATCATCAGCAACTTGGGGACAGAACAAAAGCTTCTATCTCTATCTGGACTGGAGGTCCATGCGATGACTGAATGCTTACGTGACAGACCTTCAATTTTCTATTGACCTTTCCGTTAATGTCTGTCACGTCGGCCCTGACAGTTTGGAATGGTAACTTCATGAGCGGTAACATTCTTTCGGATATAAAATTGGCTTCGGAAGCCGGGTCTAATAACGCCCGTGAAGGATAAGTAGTGCCCTTGTGCCAAAAGTTCACGATGGCTGTACCTAGCAACTTATCTCGTGAGGACCTTACCTCAGAGGTAAAGTATGTCCGGACAATATTGTGAGAACTGGGCTGCCTTGGGACCGGCGTTGGACTATTCTCCTGTCGGGCATCCTTATGCAAGAGCGTATTGTGACGCCCCTTGCATGTGAAGCAATTGTGCTGACTCGGGCAATCTTTGACCTGATGTCCTCTTGCGAAACAGTTCAGACAAAGGGACTTTTTCTTTATGTATGCCACCCTCTCTGGCACCGGCATCTGAAGAAAGCGGGGACATCGACGCACCGATTCTCCGTCATACAGAGATCACAGGACTTTGGTTTGGTGGCCACCTTGGCTTCAAATATATTAGCCTTTCGGGTGGCTGGAAGTGAATTTCGCGAAGGTTTCAATGTGGGAACCGAAATAGCCATTGCAGTTGTATTTTCAACAAATTCGAGCGAACGAAACCGCTCGGTGAGCAAATCGTCCATGGTTTGCCACTCTGGAATGGCAGTCTTATCTCCAAGAGATTGTTCCCACAGTGAAAGGGTGTTCTTCGGGAATTTGATGGAACAAAAAAATACGAATATGCCCCCCCAAGTGGTGACTGGCAGCCCACAGTGCTCACAATCATGAATGGATGCCTGCAGGGTATTCTGGTGATCCTGTAATGCCTTTTCGGACTCATGGCATATTTGAGGCAGGTCAAGAAGTGCTTTTAATTGGCTGTTTACGATAAGGCGCTTATTTTCGAAACTCTGTTTGAGTGCGTTACGTGCTGTCTCAAAACCATAATTTGGAAGCGGGAATCGGAGTGGCTGCAATAAATTTTGTGTGGGTGAATTCAAACTGTATGGGGACATATGTATGTATGTACGTGTGAGTGTGCTTACCGCGGCAAAAATTATCACATTTGTATGTACCTATGTATGTACATATGTATGTATGGATGTAAAAATTATTTGACATAAATAATTTATGCCAATGGACTAATGATCAGCCCGTGGAGTGTACTTTACACTTTAAGTAAAGGTAAGTGGTACTTTATAAATTCATTCTTGATTATTAAACACCTCTACTTGCAGGTAAGAAAACAGCTGTTTTTACATGTATGTATGTATATGTGTGTATATACATACATATGTATTGCTATGCAATTGGACTTTTGGACAATCAGAATTTCGAAGAATGGAAAAAAACACAAAAATGATCGGGAAATACCATGTAACCCTTGGAACCGGTCAGGTATGTACATACAAGTATACAGAAGTGTGCAGGTCGCTATGGAAGAGCGGGAAAGCTCACACTTTTGTAAGTTTGTAATGGGATATAATGTGAATGAGATTTTTAATAAGAAATGTTGTACTTATTAGGAATTCCGCCAATGCAAGCTGGAATAGCGGAAGGATATCCGGCTCGAAGGACCAATGTTCGTGGAGGGGCGGAAGGATCCAAATAAGACGCAAGTGGTTGGCGGGTGCCAATTTCTGCAGGGGTCTGGTGAGTGAGTAATGCAATTAAAACGCGCGAGAGCTTCGTTTAAGATTAATTCTGGTTTATTTCTATTTATGTTACAAGATGTCCCGACACACACGAGAAGGTTTCGGGTTGAAAAAATGTATATTATCGAAAGAAAAACGCAATGAAAGAACGGGTGTTCGGGTTAGATGCTCTTACTGGATTGAATATGGCGATTTACAGGAGAACCATTCGTCACCCTCCTCAGTATGACCGAATTCGGTTTTGGAAAAAACCCTACCCCTCACTCTCTGCTGTTCACCCGGTGGCGTGAACAAGAAGGTTGTCGTCCTTGAGTACCAACAGATCGCCCACTTCAAGATTTTTGCAAGGGAATCGCCACTTATTTCGTTTATGTAATTCCTTTAGATTCCTCTTTCCACCGGGTGCAGAAATGCTGACTCACAGCCTTCAGACGCTGCCACTGGTTAATGATAGACGGAACCTGGTCCTTGATCTTAGCTTCCGTGACGGATAGCAATGCACCGCCTACTAGAAAATGGCCAGGGTTCAAAACCAAAGAATCGGTCGTGTCAAGCCTCTATTTTAGCAATCAGAATAGAGAACTCCTCGAAGGTGTACTTTTGGTTGGATGTGGCCTTATAGAATAGAGTTTTAAAACTCTTAACTCCTGCCTCCCACAACCCTCCCATGTGTGGTGCCCCGGGAGGGATGAAATGCCGGGACAGATTTTGAAGGCTATAGTGGGATAAGATTTTCTGCTGGGTAGACCTTAGGAAATCTTTTTCAAGCACTCTGGATTCACCTACGAAGTTTTTACCATTGTCGGACTGCACTTGCTTGGGACACCCTCAACTCGATACAAAACGAGCGAATGCTGCCAAAAATGTGTCGGTACTTAAATCCGAAGTTGCCTCAAGGTGAATGGCTTTGGTAGGAAAACAAACAAAGACACACACATATCCCTTTTTATATGCGACAGGCGCGGCCGGTGAAACTCTTGAGGTCGAAAGGACCTGCGAAATCTATCCCGGTGGTCGTCAAAGGACGTGCGAAAGTGGTTCGCTGGGACGGAAGGGTGCTAATTAGCTGTGATTGCAGCCTTCTTTTGTAAATCACACATACCTTGCACGAATTAACCACCGATTTGAATAGATTCCGCAGTCTTGGAATCCAGTATCTCTGTCGGATGAGACGGACTACCAGTTGACTGCCCACATGGAGAGAGATCCGGTGCGTGAAAAGCACCAACAGCCGGGACAATTGACTTACGACTGGCAACAGAATGGGGTTACGCTCATCGTACACATGCTCGGATCACACCTGCTGCGTCAGTGAACGGATTCAAATGGATTCACTTTCTGCCGAAACGGGACACATATGCTACCACTCGTAAGGCACGAGAGACAGTATCTCGTTGGCTGGATTAGCGATCGCGACGTGGACCTTTACTATCCGCTTCTCTAAGGTAGTGTCTTGTGAGAGTGGTGTCGCTCGCCGCCAGGACTCTTGTGGTTCCCGTAGCCATGGTGGGCCGTGCCACCACAAATCCTTGTGTAGAAGTTTCTGCGCACTCAGGCCGCGGCTGGGGAGATCTGCTGGATTGTCCTCTGAACGGACGTGATTTAACTACCCGATTAGCGACAAACGTTGTCCATGTGCAGGGTGGCTTTTTTAACCACGACAGTACGACGGTGGAATCTGAAAAATAAAATGCCTCAGCATTATCAACTGGAAGTTGTGGAAGAACTGCAGCTGCCAGTTCAGCTAAAAGCGTGGCTCCGCATAACTCAAGGCGGGGCAATGAAACCGTTGCAAGAAGGCAGCACGATATGCCTTGGTCATTGCTAACGCGCAAGTAAATTGCGGCACCATAAGCCCGCTGTGACGCATCACAAAAACCATGGAATTGGATGTCCGATTTCAGATCATGAAGAAGCCACTGCGGAATTCGGATCTGGTCAAGAAAGGAGTAGCTCTTTGTAAAATCCTGCCACCTGTGATAGAGTTCACTGGGCAATTGATCATCCCATCCTAGCTCTTGTGGCCAAAGCTCCTGCACGGACACTTTTGCTTGAATTACAAAGGGAGCCAGCCAGCCAGCGGGATCGAATAACTTGGCGATCTGCCCGAGGACTTCTCGCTTAGTATAAGCTGACTTGATCTCTTGGGGTGAGATAACAAAATAAAACTCATCCGTAGTCGCTTTCCATCGGATTCCCAGTGTTTTTGCTGTGCTAGCCTCTTTGATATCGAGGAAATCAGCATTCAGCAAATGACACTTTGGGATGCAACTGAGCACACTCTTCACACTAGATGTCCACTTGCGCAAAGGAAAGCCAGCTGAACCAAGAGCGTCTTGAAGTTCATTGACCATTGCGACTGCAGCTTCTTCAATGTGAGCCCATGCCAGGACATCATCAACATACATTTAGGACTTGATAATATCGCTAGCCAACGGAAATTTGGATTGTACATCATCTGCGAGTTGTTGAAGTAATCGGATGGCCAAGAAACGAGTACAGTTAATGCCAAACGTGACGGTATTGAGCTCGTAATCACCAAGTTGTCCCTCTTTGTTTCGGAACAGGATTCTCTGAAATGGCGTATGGATTGGATCGACCATAATTTGGCTGTTTTTGCCGCCATATTTTTTAGGAGAAGGCTTTCGTTTTTTAGGAACTGAGCCATTGCCCCTGGTCTGGAGTGACCGAGGTTGATGTTGGTTGGGTCTCGAAACGGAAGTGAGACCATGAATCTCCCCGAAACATCTCTTCTTGTGGTCTTCTTGAAATTGACCTCGCAAAAAGAATCAGAATTTTCTACCGGTTTGACCGGTAGATCCTCCACCTCCCAAAACCTTGTGAGAAGAGTTTTAAGTGCTTCCTCTCTGCTCACAGCGACCCTCGTGGTGAACGCGGCACACGAACTAACGGGGACCCCTTGCAACGGGCCTGAAATGACCCAACCGAATCTCGTCTCTTAAGCCATTAAAGATCCGTACACTTCGGTCTGGATGCCGGAAAGGATCAACGCTGGTATGACATCAATACCAAGAAGCAGATCGATCTTCGCCTTTAATCTAAAGGAGGGGTCGGCTAGCGGAATATTAAGCATTCCTTCCAGTGTGGCTTGGGCCATCGTACATGAAGACAAATCATCAGCAACTTGGGGACAGAACAAAAGCTTCTATCTCTATCTGGACTGGAGGTCCATGCGATGACTGAATGCTTACGTGACAGACCTTCAATTTTCTATTGACCTTTCCGTTAATGTCTGTCACGTCGGCCCTGACAGTTTGGAATGGTAACTTCATGAGCGGTAACATTCTTTCGGATATAAAATTGGCTTCGGAAGCCGGGTCTAATAACGCCCGTGAAGGATAAGTAGTGCCCTTGTGCCAAAAGTTCACGATGGCTGTACCTAGCAACTTATCTCGTGAGGACCTTACCTCAGAGGTAAAGTATGTCCGGACAATATTGTGAGAACTGGGCTGCCTTGGGACCGGCGTTGGACTATTCTCCTGTCGGGCATCCTTATGCAAGAGCGTATTGTGACGCCCCTTGCATGTGAAGCAATTGTGCTGACTCGGGCAATCTTTGACCTGATGTCCTCTTGCGAAACAGTTCAGACAAAGGGACTTTTTCTTTATGTATGCCACCCTCTCTGGCACCGGCATCTGAAGAAAGCGGGGACATCGACGCACCGATTCTCCGTCATACAGAGATCACAGGACTTTGGTTTGGTGGCCACCTTGGCTTCAAATATATTAGCCTTTCGGGTGGCTGGAAGTGAATTTCGCGAAGGTTTCAATGTGGGAACCGAAATAGCCATTGCAGTTGTATTTTCAACAAATTCGAGCGAACGAAACCGCTCGGTGAGCAAATCGTCCATGGTTTGCCACTCTGGAATGGCAGTCTTATCTCCAAGAGATTGTTCCCACAGTGAAAGGGTGTTCTTCGGGAATTTGATGGAACAAAAAAATACGAACATGCCCCCCCAAGTGGTGACTGGCAGCCCACAGTGCTCACAATCATGAATGGATGCCTGCAGGGTATTCTGGTGATCCTGTAATGCCTTTTCGGACTCATGGCATATTTGAGGCAGGTCAAGAAGTGCTTTTAATTGGCTGTTTACGATAAGGCGCTTATTTTCGAAACTCTGTTTGAGTGCGTTACGTGCTGTCTCAAAACCATCATTTCACCACTTCACCGCTTCACCACTCATTTTCGCAAGGAGATGGTACATTTTTTAACGTTTGAAATTCTGAAATCGAATAAATGGCCGTAATCGAGTCACATAAACGTAGGCCATTAAGGTAATCTCCCGTAATGACCTTTGTGTTCGAACCGTTCGGAGGAGTGGGCGCAGACGCTTCTTGTATAAATTCGCTTAATCGAGCGATGCACCACTCATAAACTTGGTAACACTTGTCATATTTGGCATGGATAGCTAAATTTTCAGAGCTATTGTCTTTGTTCTGTGGATTTGCGCTTGGCAGCAGTGATCTTCGCCCCTTTATCGTACTTTGTATATGAAAGGGTGGTTCACTGTTTTTTTTGTTTTTTTTTTTAAATCTTTATTAACCTGGATTGAAATTTTTCTCTTTTTCTATATATGGGCATTTCCGCGGTGTAGCTAGTTAAAAAAAAGTTAGAACACGACGCTTTTTTAAATAATTTTTTACTTTATTACATGCATCTTATGTTGAACTTTATTTAACACTCAAGAGAATGTTAGCTGTTGTGTTTTTTTTTTATTTTGTAAAATATGACGATGTTCGCATGGAAAAAAAAAGGTTTTTTTTTTTGCCATTTGCATAGGGAAGGATTTCAGCGAAACTAGAGATAATTTAAACGTAAAATTAAATTTAAGGATCATTCTTGAATGGTATTTTGAAAACATTTCTGTTTCATATACAAAACTTTTATATTTTGTTTTAAAAAAATGACATTTTTTCCATGCCGCGAAATACAGATATGTATTGTCATAAAATCAAATATATTTAGGTTTTTTGATAACACTTAAATCTAAAAGCAGTTACAAATTGCACAAGTATTGTAACAGTATTTAAATTTAAACATATAAATTTTTTAAAAATTTTTTTTGACGATGCAGTTTAGCCTGCCAAATGCACCGAACTTAGTACTCAGAACGGTAGTAATTCGCAAATACCGTGTCTAACGGACAAACTTTAAAAATTTTTGAATATTCAATAAACCAATTTTTTTCTGATTTGTTTTTTTTTTTTTATAGTTGAAAACTATATTTGCTCCCAACTTTTGAACTTCTCTTGATCTCTGGGTCTCCTGATTTTTTGCACAAGCTAAACTAATCCTCTTTTTCGGCGTCGAACGGAACTTATAATAGTGGGCAAAGAAAAACCGATAATTTACAAATAATGCGGGTTGCATTATAATTCCGACTTTTTTTAATTGATTGTAATGTGATAAACATTTCTTTGTCAACTTTTTACATTGTAAAAGCTTACCTACAAAACACACTACACTTCGCATTAAAATTTAAATATTTTCTGATAAGAATTAAAAGACAACAAAGAGTTTGAAGATCGTTAAATTATTTGCTCTTGGTTGGTACTTGGCGGAAATGCCCATATGTTTATGTATGTACATACATTGATGTATGCATACATTGATGTATGTACATAAACATATTTACATAAATATACATCTTAACATGTTCATGTACGTATGTACATTTATATATACACATACATATATTCACATAAGCAATATATCACAAGCGTAACATGAGCTGGGGTAAGCCAGCGTGTGAACGCTGACCAAGCACTTTGATGCAAGCGCCCCAAATTATATGTATGTATATATGTACCGACACACTCTCTCTCTCTCTATCAGCAGGCATACTAGTATTGTGCTAAAACACAACAATTAACCACGAAATCAACAGTCCACGATGAAGTCATAAAAACGCTGTCAGAATGATTTAAGGTATTTCTTTTCGCGTATTATCAGCGACCGAGGCTCTGCCTTTTTGTCTAGCGCATTTGCAGAATTCGCCGCCGAGTATAAAGTCGAACACATCATTAGAACCACTTTCTGCAGCATTTTCAAACAAATGGTACAAATACATATGTTCACTCACACATACAATAAGTTAACACTAAATTAAAACTAAGAAAACAATCTATGTAAATATCTTTATACATATCTAGACCTAGACAAGCACGAGCTGAAGGCTAGCCTATAATTTCAATTATAAGTTAGCTCTAACTAAATAAATAAAAAATAAAACATATGTTCACAGGTTCAAAATGCTCCTAACTGAAAAAACCACGCATCTACAACAGTTTCACTGTTCAAGCTGACGTTTGGAACATGAATGTATGCACAAGCTGAAGATCGAGTATTCTGCCTAATTATCAAAAACTTTAAATCTAGAGAGTTTGCGTGACGAAGCTATGTAGAATATCCTAGATGACTGACATGAGGAACTTCGACAAAGGACGCAAGCAGGATTATGGGCACTTGTTGGGTGATGTTGTCGCAGGCAAAAAGTTGGCAAGTAGTTTTCGTGGTCCTTATGTGGTTACTAGGAGAGCTGTGGAGGTTTGTTATTGACAATGACTATAAGGAGTCATCTGGGACAGATAATATTGATCCGGATGGCCGAATATAAAGATGTGTTGTCCAGATCGGCACCGATATGCCCGTCCCTGGTAATTGAAAAACGATCTACAAGAACATAAGAGAGAGCGAAATGGAGCGAAAGGGGTCTAGCTGCAGCAGTTGAGAGTCGGTCCTTTTCCATTTATTGTCTCAAATTTGTTTCGGGAAACAAGTGGCCTCACTTTTTTTCTTGAAATCGTTTTTTCCGATTATTTGTTTGTGTTTTATAGCGGTGCCTTTTTTTCTCGAAATGAATGTACACTCTCTTTTTTCAATATTTAGCCACAAAGAAATTATTAGCTTTTTGAGGCGATCAGAAAATTAAATTAAAAGAATAGGGAATCTCTATACCGCAAACTGAAAAAAATTAAAACTGATTTTATTTACCAACTCTTAGAATTTAGGAACCGACAATTGTTCCTAAAATTACTCATTCTAATGACCCACGTTTTTCGGGGTTTGAAAATTATTTATATTTCATGATCAGCGTTGGCTACTTGATCTTAAGTGGTTTCCCTAAAATCTGGATGCATGTTTTGTTTAGTTTTAAGCAAAACTTGTCATTCGAATCTTTATGACCTTTTGTTTTATGTTTTTATACCCTTGCAGAGGGTATTATAAAATTGGTCAGAAGTTTGTAACACAGAGTAGGAGACGTTTCGGACCCCATAAAGTATATATATTCTTGATCAGCATGAGAAGCTGAGTTGATATAGCCATGTCCGTCTGTCCGTCCGTCCGTCGGTGCGTATGCGTTTTACTCAGCCGTCTCTTTTTTTTGGGGCTTTTTATTACCCGGGTAAGATAAAGTATGAAATTTGTCAGGATCGGACCACTATATAGCTCTAAAAGAAACATTTTCATAAAAATTGGAGTATCTCCATTAAATTTACTACTGTGATAGTATTATATATAAATTTTCATATAATTTCCAAAATTTGAATCTGATCGGATAAATAAAACACAAGTTACAGTCAATATAAATCGGTTCAACCGCTGCCGGCAGCGCTGCTTGCTGCCTACTACGTCATCATCAAAACAACAAAGCACACGAATACACACACAGACGCAAAGCTACATGAACTGCATGTGTATGCGTGCCGTGCTTTGCTTAGGGAATGATGGAAGAAGAAGAAAAAATTTAAGTAAAAAGAGTAGTAATGTTTTGTTTGTGTATTGATGAATTAAGTTGCAGGGAAAGAAATTTCAAAAAGTAAAAATATTATTGCCAAGGACTGCAAGGGTATATAAACTTCGGCATAGCCAAAGTTAGCTTCTTTGATATTTTTTCCCCCTTTTGTGTGTTTCTTTGGTGTATCTGATTATGTTTGATCTTAAACATAAGCGAACGATAAGGAATAGACTTTTTTTTCAACTCCGAGATTCGACAAAAGATTTACAGGGCTAATTTTCCACCATCACCATATCTATGTAATTTTTCGAAAATGGACTCAACTATTATGCAGCTTTTTTCCGCTTCTTATTTTCTTTATCTTTTTTTTCTGTGACTTTTACATTGCCGCTTACTTTGCTTTTTTCTCTTTTTTTCTTTGATTTTGAAAAGAAAGATTTAGGACTTAGTTGGCCAATAAAAATGAAAGAGGCTACGCCAAATTTGGTTGATTTCAAATTTTATTTTTCTTGCCTTACATACAATACTTTTTCAAATTTACACAGACTACGAACTGGACTCTTAGAGTCTGATACTTGAAATATTTGTAGCACTAAAGAAAATCATTCTGATTATAAAATTTGATATAATAATTTTAACGGTAATGAAGTGCTATCTCTCAGTTTCCACAAACATGAGTCCTACTCATGTTGCTTGCCCGCATGGTCTACACATGGGCATCATTGCCTGGCAGTGGCGGATCTACGGGGGGTGAAATAGTGGAAATTTCCTACCCCAAAACTCCGAGTCGGATAGAATATCAGACTTTGGTTGAGAAATTCAACTATTTGTTTGTGCGTGGATTGCGAGACTTTTTGTGAATATATTAAGTTCATATGATATGTATATGTATCGACTTATTTTTACAATATATGGTTCAAAAAACTAACCAAAACATTCTAGATAGCCAGTTAAGAGCTTGTTGGGTGCTAAATTGCTATCACGCGTGATTAACACGCGTCGATGTCACTGAAGCACATGGTAAAATCGATAGTCGTATGCGCGCTTATGTATTGATTAATCGATCATCGTTTTAACTCAGCTGTGCGTATACTGCCAGATTTCTCCACAAGTTAAATCACATCAAAGTGAAACAGCTTTTGTTTTTCAAGTTCATTTCAATTTATATTTAAACTAATTGTAAGTACTGTGCAATCGATTTATGCAATAGTATATCTATTGTTTGTCGCTACTGAGTGCTGAAGCGTTCAATGTATAGAATGCCCTTCTTGGCACATGAAACGATCTAGAAAATGGTGAGTATAAACATATGCGTTTTTCTGGGATGGCCATAGTGGCTCTGAAAAATTATCCCTAATGAGTGATTAGAAAAAATGTTCATAGAGCCTTCGATTGCCACTTTTTTTCAACCTCTCAAAAAAAAAAAAGTTAGAAGACGTCGCTTCAGATGAAACGTATCGTGTTGACGAAGATCAAGTTTCGGATACTACTTCCAAAAATAATACTACATTGACACAAGGAACTCAGAATTTGTCGAGAATTGACTCACTAGGCGCTTGTTCATCGTTTATGAGAGACGCAAATGATAACCTAGCTTCTATGGTTATGCCAGAATTCTCCAGCGACATAGGTCATTTTATCCGCAAGAAGATAAGCGATAGGGTTAAAGGAGAACTTTTGGAAAACCCTTGGATAGCATCGAAGAATTATATATTTCCTTTCTCCAGCAGAACTGTTTGCGGAAAGGAGATTAGGCATTATGTATCACATAAACATTTAGTTGATCACAACGAATGGTTGGTTTTTTCTGATGTCAAAAAGGGACTCTATTGCAAATACTGTCCAAGGTTCACAACAAACAATTTAGGAAGTTACCAAAAAAATACACCTTTAGGTCACCTTTAGTCACGCAAACGATGGTTAATGTCAAGTATCTAGCCGGCAAGTTAGCAGATCTGGAAATCCATTCTCAACTCCTTTACCACAAGAATGCAGTTGTTGCAGCCAAAGATTTTCTGAAGAATTACCACAATCCACAATTCGACGTCCACAATATCATAAATGAAGAACATCTGTCTCAAAGCCAAAAAAATAGAAAATGTCTAAGGTCTATTGTAAGAGCAGCTATTTTCCTCGGACGACAAAACATGGCGATGACAGAGAGATGATGGTGAAGTTTCAACAGAATCAGTTCCTGCACGAAATGAAGGACATTTTCGGGCACTGCTGAAATATCAAATGGAGTCAGGAGATATAACACTAGAAGACCGTCTGAAAAAAGCTTCAACAGTCGCAACTTGCATCAGTAAGACAAGTCAAAATAAACTTATCGACTGCTGCAGAGTTAACATTCGATAAAAAATCATACGACGTGTAGCTGACGCTGATTTCTACTCTATAGAATTCGACGAAACTTCCGATTTATCAGGAAAAGCACAGGTAACTAATTTTTTATATATTGCTGACTTTAAATGACGTCTCTAGTACACTGAGGAATAGGATTTTTCATAGTTAGAACTGTCTTCATTTATAGTCAATAACTATTTGTTATCCATATTTCGATTTAAATTAAAAAGAACTTAGTATGTTATCAACAAATCGAGTTGAAGTACAATTAAGAGGTATTTAATCATATCCAAACAAGCAATTTGTTAACACTGAACAAATTTTGATTAATTTGTATAAATATTTCAATAAAGCTTCTGCTCTCTGACGTGACGGTCGTGTTTTTGCATAGCTCCTGAGTTTTTATTAATATTTATTGTTTTCTCTCAGTTTTTAATTGTGCTTAGTTTTTTTACGCTTTCACTGGTGTTGTTCGCTTGACACCCTTGTGTTTTATTTCCATAATTCGCCAAATTAAATAGTTTAAACAGTTTTTCTGTTTCGTGATTAGTGTTTGGTGCATTTAATTTTTTTCTTTTTATTTTTTTTCTCTATCGTCATTGCTTCTGCAGTTGCTCCCCTCATCGCCCCCCTCATACCATCAGTGCTAGTGGCTTTGTTGTTCTATCTGCTTTGTGCTTGTGCTCAGCTTCTCTCCCGCGTAATCACTTTTGTAAGGCCGCCTCTCAAAGCTCGGCTTATAACTGTTCTTGCACTCTCTCTTGTGCTGTGCACTCTAGCTGTTCTCTTTGCTTTTTTTTGTAATTATTGATTTCTTATCGATAATTATCTTTGTGCTGTGTATTTAAATTTTTCTATTTATTCTTATATATATAAATTTATTAATTTTTTTTGCCTTGTGTTTCTTTTGGCTTTATAATGGCTTGTTGTCTACCTACTTGCAAGCATTCTGATCGTTTTGATGATCAGTATAGAGCAATATCTTGTTGGCTTTGCGATAATCTTATTCACTTAAAATGTGCTGGGCTCAATGGCCGCGACTACGACAAATTTTCTGGTTTGTCTGTGTCAAAGCCTGAGCTTGGCTTAATGCGCTGGACTTGCCCATCTTGTGCCAGCCAGCAGCTTGATTTTAGCCGTATGTATAGGGATATTCGTTTAAAGTTTCTTTCTATAAACAAACTGGCCAAACAGCTGTCTAACGAGTGTGACTCTAGCGTACATTTGTTGTCGCAATTCAAGTTTGTTCCACCTTCTAAGAAGTCGCCCAAGAAATGTACCCTTGAGTTGCCTCGCAAGCAGTCGCCAGCACTCTCTATTACATCGTATCCCATTTTTTTTTCGCCTACACCATCTTCTTGTCCCTCTTTATGCTCTTCTTTTCAGATTGAAGTACCCATTACAAGCCCTGGTGTACCTCATTCTATCCCTCACGGGAACTCTGATCAATCACAGGATCATGCTAGCTCTCAATCACTTGCGGATCCCAATGCTCCTCCGCCTCCACTAACTGTAGTGCCTCATCGTAAACAATTATTTATCTCTAGGCTTGCTCCTCATACTTCTGAGTCGTCTGTGGCAGCTTACATTAGTAATATATGCCCTGCTAAAGTTTTAATTCAAAAGTTTAAGTTTTCTAGGCCTCGCGAAATCTCCTCTTTTAAAATTACAGTACCTAATGAGTATTTCTCAGCTATGGTTGACACTAATTTCTGGCCAGAGGGCCTAGTTGTACACGAGTTTGCGCCCAATAAGCGCTCCCGTCCGTTGCCTGTCCACCATCCTAATTTATCTTCTGCTTCAAAAAACTAATAACGTCTAGTCTTTGCATCCATTATCAAAATGTAAGAGGACTTCTTACCAAGCTCTCGAACCTGTTCTGTGATAGCCAAACCTTTTCGGCTGACATATTAGCTTTCTCTGAAACTTGGCTTAACTCCTCTGTTTTGGATAATGAAATTCTTTCTAATAACTTTATTTCTTATAGGCTTGATCGTGTTGGTCGTCGTGGCGGTGGAGTACTTATTGCTGTCAACTCGAATCTGTGTTCAAGTGTTGTGCCGATTGATCTACCCTTAGGTGTTGAGTTTATTTGCGTCGAAATTACATGTTCCAACTTTAGCTTATATATTTCTTGTTCATATATTCCTCCAGCTTCTGATGTAACGACCTATATGCATCATGCTGATGCTTTGCAAACTATTTTTAATCGTCTTAAAGATCGCGATTTCCTTATAGCTTTAGGTGATTTCAACTTGCCTAATATTTCTTGGCTTGTTGATGATAATCTATCTTTCTTAATTCCTTCATCTCAACATGTTTTTCTTGATAGCTTGATAGAATGTCCGCTATAGCAGTTGAGTTCTTTCCTTAACTCTTCTAAAAGAATCCTTGATCTTGTTTTTGTTTCTGATCCCACTGTTAGTGCTGTATCCCGAACACAGCCCCTAGTAAAACCTGAAGATCCCTATCACCCTACCATTGAACTTACCATTTCTTACAATTCCGTTACTAATTCATTTAATAATATCGCAAATTCTCGTCGTAGATGTTTTCGTAAAACAAATTTCAATCTTCTTAATAGCCTTTTGATTGGTCATTTCTATTTGAGTGCTGCGATATAGATCGTGCAGTGAAGTTTTTCTACTCTGCTCTTAATTCTCTAATTGATAAATGCGTTCCTTATGTGAATGTCTCTACCGTCTCCAGCGCGCCAGTCTGGTTCACACGTAGGCTCTCTAATCTCCGTAACATTAAATCGAGATATTTTAAAAGATTTAAAAAAACTGGTTTGCGTCTTGACTATGCAAATTACTGTATAGCCAAGTCTCAATTTTGTCTTTTAAACACTCAATGCTACAATAATTATATCGTTCGCTGTAAGGTTGAATTTTATAAGAACCCCAAAAGATTTTATAACTTTGTTAATTCCAAAAGACGCTCTAATGTACTACCTTCCAACTTCAGACTTAATGACCAGACTGCTAATAATGATTCAGATATTGCAGATCTGTTTGCTAAATTCTTTCAGTCGACTTATTCTACTACTGTTTCGGAACCCACACCCTATCCCTTTTCAATCCCACATTTAAATTGTATGTTTTTTCCTAGTATTACTGAAGACTGTATTATCTCTAGCTTGTCATCTATGACGTCTTTCTTCGTTCCCGGTCCTGATAATATACCTAGTTGCATCCTTAAAATGTGTTCGAATTCCCTATCTAAGCCTTTATCTCGGTTATTTTTTATATCGAGTGAGACTTGTACCTTTCCCGATATTTGGAAAGAGTCTTTTATTATTCCGCTTTTTAAAAAGGGTAGCAAATCGGATGTTTCTAACTACCGTGGCATTGCCAAACTTTCGGCAATACCAAAGCTGTTTGAGAAAATTATTACATCTTCCCTTCAACACCTATCCAGATCCACTATTTCTCCTTGTCAGCATGGATTCATGAAGAGTCGTTCGTCGCTTACTAACCTTTTAGAATTGACTACCCTTGTACACCATGGCTTCCGTAAAAAGTGTCAAACTGATGTTATTTATACTGACTTTAGTAAGGCTTTCGATATGGTTGATCATTCTATGCTTCTCGCGAAACTTAACATAATGGGTTTTTCCCCAAAACTGTTGGCTTGGTTAAAGTCATATCTTATTGGCAGAACCCAAAAGGTGTCTTTTCGTTCCTCGATATCTAAAACTGTTCGAGTTACGTCAAGTGTACCCCAAGGCAGTCATCTGGGCCCCCTGTTATTTACACTGTTTATAAATGATTTGCCTTTGGCCTTGGCTCATTCACGCGTGCTCATGTTTGCGGATGACGTCAAGATTTGTTATTCCTATAATGATCCTTCTTTCCAACAGTACTTGCAATCAGATCTCGATGCGTTCTGTGATTGGTGCCACGTTAATAAATTACACCTTAATGCCTCTAAGTGTTCTTTTATGACTTTCAGTCGTTTGTCTCCGTTCCTAGCTCATTACTCTGTTAAGTCTGTTATGTTAGATTGTGTACCATCGTTCAAAGACTTAGGCGTGATGTTTGACCCAAAACTTTCATTTAATGTTCATATTTCTTCTATTGTCAATAGAGCATGCAGCCTTCTTGGCTTCATTAAACGTTGGGCCAAAGAATTTGATGATCCCTATGTAACAAAGGTTTTATGCACTTCGTTAGTTCGCCCTACTCTAGAATATTTGCTCGCCAGTGTGGAATCCTCAATATGATGTTCACCACCGTAGTATTGAATCGGTACAGAAGCAATTCCTTAAGTTTGCGTTACGCGGTCTTAATTGGGACCCGAGTCTTCGCCTACCTTCTTATTCTAGCAGACTTCTTCTTATTAATCTTCCTTCACTTTTTCACTCTTTCTCCATAAACTAGTCAACGGCGAAGTCATTTCTACCAATTTACTAGATACGCTGTATTTCTGTGTTCCCTCACGTCGGACCAGAAACTTTTTTCCTATTCACCTTAGTAGATGTCTGACTAACTACTCTCTTCACGAACCTTTTCGTGTTCTTTGCCAATCTTTTAACAACCTTTCTCACCTAATTTCTCCTCATCTTTCTGTCACTTCTCTTCGCGCTATACTTTTTAATCATCTACAGCGAAACCAATAATAATATTCTGGACTTGGATTGGTTGCAACTCATCCCTGACCACATTGGCTGTGAATCGGGGCATAGCTGGCATCTTATGCAAATAAAACACCTCCACCGGGTCGGGGATGTTTAGTTGTGTATATAGCTAAGCTATCTTTTTCAATTAATTACTATCTGTCTTTAGCTTAAGCTTTTTCGTCGACTGCTGTGTTAGTTGACGTAAATAAATAAATAAATAAAAACAGCTTATATCGAATGTATTTCACGCAAAGTTTCGGCTCAAATCATCGTGATCGTCAATCCAAATCGTGAGCGGAAACGTTGCGAATCATTTACACTGGACATTTGCTGTTCTTATACAAATTAATTCAAACGTGTCATTTTAACTTAAATTTTGATTAATACAAATGAACCTTCCTTTACGTTCACAGAAACAGCGACATTGAAAACAAATTAGTAATTTTATAGTTATCAATTTCTTTTTTGTCTAGATAAGTCTCATACTTCGGTACATGGATTTTCCTTCTGGTAAACCAGAGAAGACATTGTGGATTTCATAGACACATTTGGCGAACTTTGTAAAGAACAGGGAAATTATGTTTATGAAGGAACTAAAGAAGCTGAAGATAATGATGAAAATGGTCAAGATTCGGAAGACTACGTAGAATTATCACTTAAAAACAATGAAGAAACTATATTTGAATTTAGAAAACTGTATCTCGATTGGGGCTGATGCGTGTGCTGTTAACATTTCAGAATAATGTGGAGCTGTGAATGAAATCAGAAAAGCAGCGAATAACGCTGCTATGGTTCCATGCTTCTCTTACAAACTTAACAGCAGTCTAATAAAATCTTTTAATATTCAGTCAATTCAAAAAGTTTCCTACGTCATACGAGAGGTTACAAAATTCTTCCAGAATGCACATCCTAAACGTTGTATAGCATTATCAAAATTACTTGGACCCAAGCTGAAAAGTTTATGCGATACAAGATGGATCGAACGACATGGTTTTGTTCTCCTGTTTGTAGTGGATTTGCCGAAAATTTTTAAGGCATTGACCAAAGTGAGTAAATGGAACAACAGAGAAACAGCGGGTTGAGCAACATTACTTATTGCTGCTCTTAGCTCATTCGACTTTATCATTGCGCTGTTTTGTTTGAGTGATGTTTTATCCTTGACACGACCCGTTAGTGTAATTCTTCAAAAAGAAGACATGGATTTGTCGAATGCTTCCCAAAACTTTAAATGTCTAGTTGAAGTTTTAGCGAATCAAAGGCAAGAAGCCGACGAGAAGTTCAAACAAATATACACAGATGCAGAAAAATTGGCTGAGGAATGGAATATAGAAGTAAAGAAACCAAGAACAGCAGGTAGACAAACGAAACGTGAAAATCACGATACGTCTAACTGTGAAGATTACTTTCGAGTCTCCATGTATATTCCACTTCTGGAAAATATTATTGAAGATTTAAAAATTCAACCTTGCGACGTATGAAAACATGGCTAAGAACAACCATGCTACAGAATAGATTGGTAGGCCTAGCACTGCTGAATATTCATTATGACATTGAAGTAAAACCAGAAGATATCATTCAACGGTTTGCAAATCTAAGAGCACACCGAATGGTTTTGTAGTTTATGTTTAAAACAGCAACTTATTTGTGTTATTAATCTCATTAACGTATATTCTTTGATGAATTGTAGATTTGTCATCTACGCGTAATATAATATACCAAAAATCAAGTTTGAAAACACTATATATGTATATATTATTTTTTACTTACAAAAATATTAAAATATTAAGAAATAATATAGGTATAATAAAATGAAGTTTCTTCCATACTTGGTTTAAACAAATTTTTGTCTTTGATTCGATTAGATTTTGAGAAATCCACGCAAGCAGATCCGGAAAGCCATCCAAATTGAGCTTATGTAATAGTAATGCATGGTTTACCGAATCGAAAGCCTTACTGAAATCCGTATATTTAACATCAGTTTGCTTTTGTTTCTTAAAACCTTGGATTACAAAAGATGTAAACTGTAAAAGGTTAGTTGTGGTAGACCTATTCTTGACAAACCCATGCTGGGTTTGTAGAAAAAATAGATTTACATAAATGCTGTTTTTGACACGTCATAAATTTCTTAAGCAGTAAAGGTATCGCTGACAATCTAAAAATTCCTTTGCAATCAGTGACGTCGGATTTATTGCCACATTTGTAAAGAGGTAAAATAAACGAATCCTTCAATATAGTTGGAAACTAGGACAATGTAACGGACAACTCAAACAGCTTAAAGGGGGTTTCTACCTTGTGTTATAAAAAATTTCGAATTTATTGCCTTTTTGGATAGGTATATGTTTCAAGAATACTGTGTAAAAATTTCAAGTTGAAATCTGTAAAATTACGAAAGTTGTCGGCCGTTAAATTGAGTGGTCAAGCGCTCTGTGCCGGAGCGCAAATTTTCAAACGTGTTTTCTCAAAACTACATTTTTGGAGCTCATGGAAGTCCTACAGGGCGCATAAATTAACAAATCGCTATAAAATTTTTTACACATGTTCTTTAGGATATTGTTCAGCGCTGGTAGTAGAATTGTCCAAAAATATTGGAAATTGTTAATTTGAAAAATTAATTAGTAACGAAAAATAGGCAAAAAATAAATTTTTTTCTAAGTAAAGGTGAACACAATGACTCCGCACAGAACCTCAGGACACAAGCGGGAATACCGTCTGGGCCCGGTAAGTATGCCGGTTTAATCATCATTAGTTCCTTAGTTTCTAAATTTTCCGTTACAATAGAATTACATAGCTAACATTTTTTAACCGAACAGACAGGCACTATGAGCTCATGTTTAGACCGAAGAAATAATCAGAAGCCTATATGAATTGGTAACCAAATAACGTTGAAGAGTCCCGTTGGCGGTTCTGATGATCACTCGACGCACCTGGTTGTCTTTGGCCAGGATTGTTTGCTCGACTATACCTTTTCGTCATCTATTTCGGGGCAGGGTCTCGTCTAAAATTACAACGGCGTCTCCAGCTGCTATTGGTGGTCTATTCGTAAACCATTTTCCTCCCATGGCTAAATTTGGAACGAATTCGCATACCCATCGTCGCCAGAATTGATCGGCGAATTCTTGTACAGCTTGTCACATGTGCTGTACGGTGTGTGTGGTTTCGAAGACTGGTTTATAGCCGCTTGCTGATCCTAGTAGTAGATGGTTAGGGGTGACAGCCTCGTCGTCTTTGATGTCCAGAGAGACATATGAGGAGCGGCTGATGGATTAAATTTCTATTTGATGTCATCAAACGCCGGTTGTACAGCGTTGAAGTTGATCGTCTACACTTTCTCACAGATAATCTTTTCGGCAGCTTTGAAGTTAGTGCCATTGTCGCTGTAAATTTCTTTTAGGGTCCCGCGCCGATTGATGGAGTTTTGGATGCACATTATGCACGATGCAGTGTCCAAAGAGCACGCCAGTTCTATATGCATTGCCCATACGGTTAGGCAGGTGAAAATAACGCACCATTTTTTTTTGTTTCTCCGACCTACAGCAACCAAAAAGGGCCCGAAGTAGTCGCCCTCGGGTACGTAGGAGCTGGTTTTCATCTAGAAAGATATTCAAACATTTGAGATTAGAATTTGTTTTTAAAGGTTTACCTCTCATTAAGTTGCGAATTTCTGTGTTGAATTCAGATGACTGCGCATGCCGCAGTAGGAGTGTGCGTGCCTGCTGAATCATCCCGTAAGACACCTCTGTAGGTGGCGATGCCTTCTTTTGTTTCGCTTTCAGTTTCTCAATATAGAGAATAAAGCGCGCTAAAGCTCGATATAGCCTGCGCCAGTCGGAAAAATATTCCGCGTTAAGTTTTAGCTCCATCGGCGAATTGTCGATGAAGAGTATGTTATGCCTGACTTCAGCATTGTTTGGTGGCCCCAAATCATCGCATTTTGGCCACTCGTGTTGATCCTGCAGCAAATAGTCTGGACCGTGTAGCCAAGTTTTATATTTATTGGCGTTGTTTGTTTTAGTAGCAAGATCTGCAGGGTTAAGGTTGATTGGAACCCAGTTCCGTTGGCTAACGTTTGTGAATTCCAGTATTTCGCCCACGCGGTGCATGACGAATTGCTGAAACTTTCGTGGATCCATACGAAGCCATTTGAGAACAGTCTTTGAGTCGGACCAATAACAACTCGAGTTAATTGACAAACTTGGATTGCGTTGGATTCGGTTACACAGCTTTGCTCCGATAACTGCGGCCTGCAGTTCCATCCTTGGTATAGATAGTGGACTCAACGGTGCCACTTTCGCCTTGGAGGCCCCGAAGCTGAGGTAGGTTCTTTCCGAAGGTAGCACACTGCTGAGTATGCCAATTCGCTGGTGTCATCGAACGTGTGTAACTGGACATCATGGATTTGATCGCTGGCGAATTTGCAGATGAATGTGAATATGTCGGAGTTCGGCACCTAATATAAGCCGAGTACCTTTTCTGTGGCGGTAATTTTGACAGCTTTGGGGAGCAGCGAATCGCTCTTTAGTATTCGTAGGACCTCCTTTGAGTTCGAAGCCCAATTGTGGAAACAACCTGCTGCATGGATATCCCTGACTTGAGTTGCGATGTTTCCGACTTCCACGTAGTCATCGCCGATGTATATAAAATCATCCACGTAGTGGTAGTCCTTCACGGCTTGTGCTGCTTGAGGGTACTGTTGATCGATCTGCATTTTTGTCACGTATAAAGTGTGCAATGCAGGGTGCGCAATTGATTCCGAAAGTAAGCGCTTCCATAACATAGATGTTAGGCTCTTGCCTCTCGGATTCGCTGTCGAACCACAGAAACCTTTGCGCATGGGTGTCTGCTGGTCTCACTCGGATCTGGTGGAACATCTCGGCGATATCGCCACAGGTCGCCACTCGGAATGAGAGTAAGAGGTCAAACAGGGAGTTTAGGAGATCTGGACCACTCCAGATGTAGTCATTCAGGGCCTTGCCGCCGGATTGGGCGGCTGCATCCGCCGTTTTAGTGCGTTTGCGTAGCTATCAGGTAATAAAACTTCAGGGTCTTTCCACATTAGACTGACCTCGTACCTGCCATTCTTCAAGGCGGTAGTAGATTCAAGTCTGGCTAGAAGCTTGAGTTTCTGCTGATGATGATAGCGGTTTTGCTGTGGTAGCGTCTAATGAGAACGCTTGTTTGATGATCTCATGCAGCTTGGCGTCTGCGTCTCTGCATCCACACATGTGAACGCTCACATTAGCTCTAGTGGCCCTTGATGGCGTGGAGCTTTGTAGTACCCATCCCAGTCGCGTTTTTGACGCTATTTGTTGGTGCCATGCCCCCTCTCTGATTTTAAGGGGTACGGCGAGGTTCCAGTTATTTGTGCCGATTAGGATGCTTGGGCGTGCGTTGGTGTATGATGCTATCGGTACAGAACGCCTTTTAAGCCGAGTTGCTTAAAGACCTTGTTGTCGATGAGCGTTAGTGCCGATCCCTCATCTAGAAATGCAAAAGTGTTGACTTTCGTTTTATTGATGATTTGTATTGGAATGACACGGAAATATGTTGAGCCAGACTCTCTGGATCAATGGGTGTGCTTGCCCTCCGGCGTATGCACATTGGTGACCATAGCTGGCCTGTTTGGGCT
The DNA here is from genome assembly GCF_018902025.1 of Drosophila willistoni. Classification (NCBI taxonomy): domain Eukaryota; kingdom Metazoa; phylum Arthropoda; class Insecta; order Diptera; family Drosophilidae; genus Drosophila; species Drosophila willistoni. The sequence continues at coordinate 541,411 of NW_025814455.1, read as the reverse complement.
GCTGGATTTCGCAGCCTCTGGTATTGGCTGCATCTCATGGATCAATGGGTGTTGTTTGCTTCGACAACCTCGTATGCCGCAAACCTTCTCACGTTGGCACTTTTGGTGTTGACGGTTTAGGCATTGTTGGCAGAGCTTGTGATTTTTCAGAAAAGACATCTTTCGCTGATGTGGCGTGGCTTTGAACGATGGGCAGCTGTGTATTTTGTGCCCAGGTTCGTTACCTGCTCTTTAGGTGCCTATGTGTGATGATTTAGGCTTCCGCTCTTCTTATGGTAAAGCGGCGATGGTACCTGGCTTGCTGCTTCAGCTATGTCGTAGATCCATTCGCTAAAAGATTCCATTGATGGTATCTAAGTGTCTTTGGGAAACATTGCCCACTGCAGCTTCAGTTGTGTTGGGAGGTTCTCTAGTAGCTCTTGTACGAGCATTGGGTTCTGCATGTAACCTGTGAGTCCACATGCTTCCATCGTTGTGAAGATGTTTCATACACACAGTGGGTATTTGATAAGTGGTTCAAGCTTATTTTATATTGCGGGTAGTTGCCGCGTTTTTTCCAGTAAGTTGTGCAAAATATGATCTGGCCAACCGAAACACATACGTAATGTTTGTATGTGTTGCCATTGTTGGTAAAAGGAGTTTGGATTAAACTAACTCACATTCTTTTCGGTGTCACGCACAGCTGAGTGTGTGACCATCGCTCTTTGTTTGGCAGAAGTAGAAATAGGAACAGCTGTCCTAGCTGTGTTCTCGTCTATTACTCCAACGCAGTCGAAATGATACCAGGAACAGCATCGATTGCATTGCACCATGCGGTCATCGTCTTCCTGCATGCATTTTTTGCAATGATATATTCCACTTAATAAGTCGTGCGTTGCTATGGTTTACCAATGAGTTTATACTCTTTAAGCGATGTTGATTAGTTACGTGACCAATGTAGGTCATAAACGGTTGACAGTTGACGTTATGTATTACAATTTAGTGATTGGTTATGCAATCATCGAGGTTAACCTCTATATGATTGGCGTGTAGAACGGTGGGTTGACCCGTCGAGTTGAGTTAAATAATGAACTTTTTCGGTTCATTTAGTGGTTTAACAATGTTAGATTAATTTATAGATTTATTCTGTAGAATTAATTTATAGAATTAATTCATGGCCTATAATTTATAGAATTGTGGAGTTTGGCGCTAAGGTTCGATGTTTTAGCGGGTCCACAAGAAAACGCAGCACTTTTTACGTGATACTTCATTTATTTCTTCCACGTGTATTTCTTATGCTAATGGTAGGCTAAGTGTGTATGGTGTGTGTGCTGTATGCGAGTCGTCGGTAGCTGAGCCGTCGTATGCGAGCCGGTCACGAGCCGCTATAAATTAATCACCCTTACTCGCGGTTGTAACCAAACTGTTCTGTCCGCCGCTTAGTAACAAACATAGAACCTAAAATGTAAGCTTAAAGCGCAAGATGCAACGGTTAATTTTCCAGCACGTAGGCTGGCGCTTAAGTATAAGTATGAAAATGAAAGAGAATGAGTGATATGGGTTAACCCATTGGTGGCTTCGTCGGATCTGCTGGGCAGTTAGCAGATTTCGGCGGCAACAGAGACCTTAACACTTAAGTGCGAGACCCGGAAGTATGTCACTCGGTACCTCTCCAGGCTAGAAACCCATGAAAATACACAGGCACTCAAACTGCTGGTACGCAGATTATTCTTTAGAAAGCTCATGGCCTCTGTCTTCTGGTAACTTCAGGAGCCTATATATAGACCCCGAAGAGAGAAAATGCGAGGAAGTACGATGACGGACCCAGACTTGCATGTACCGCTATGGAGAACACACAATTTTTGTGACTCAAACTTGCATATCATTATTTCTGATGAAGTTTCACGTAAGACGGAACGGTTGAGATTACTGAACGATTGAATCGCTTAGAAGCATTTGCTTGATGTGAATGAACCGCGGTCGTAGCATGTGAAGTTTTATAGTCAACTAATAACTTGAGCAAAATGCGGCTAAAGTGATCGAGCAACAGAAATTAAGAGTTGTCAGTTGTCAGCCGTCAGTCGTCAGTCAAAAGTCAAAAGTTTTCAGTTGTCAGTCGAAAGTCGTCGCGAAATTCAATCAAAGTTGTTCTCAGTTTTTTTATTCTCCTCTAACATACTCCTCCATTTAAGAATTAAGTTCGACTCCTTCAACTTACATAAGCGTCAACTCCCTTTCTTGGTGTGAACTTTGGCTACTCTGACTCTTCCATCTGCCCCAAGTATAGCTTCACCACAAGACCAGTACTCCAGCATTGCGGAAGAAGATTGTCTTCATGGATGAGGACTAACTGATTTGTTGCTATGTTGGTTTCTGGATGAAACCACTTAGAACGTTCTTATAATTGACGTGCATAGTCGCACTTCCAGAGTTACCAGAAGCGTTACTTGAGATAGGTCATCTTTTGCCAACGAGATAGATAGGAAAGTTTTGAATCATTGGTTACAGGTTGAGGAATCGCTCGCAATGACTATCCGATCCAATAAGTGGGCTGGCATCAGGGCCCCCCTTTCATGGATCAAGCAAACAAATGTGGCCAAATATGTTTTGTATGGAACTTTGCTTCCAATACGGTACGAAGTTATAAATGGTCCACATAAATGAACTCCTTATAAATCCACTCCTTATATCAGTAATTGGCGTTCGGCCAGCAGAACTGGATTGCACGGGTTTCTGGAGTATTGGCAACATGTGCCATTGCCTCCGTATTCATACCCAGAGGCGGTGAGTGCATTAGCCGTGGACGACTGCCAAAGGCACCCTGTTCCCATTTTGAGTTCTGTTCCTCTGCCCTTACGCATCGGCTTCGATGATCAATAGTTATCAACGATTTATTCATTTGCTGTTAGCTGATTAAATATTAAAGATTAAACAGTCCGTTACAAATTTTAATTCAAATTTGAATCCGGCTCGAAAAAAGAAGAAGACACTTCGAAAAGATTAGCCACAGCTGTCTCCTGCCGGGTTATAGATGGGGGCTTCCCTTTGTCTACCATCGTTTCTCAGGTGGGGTTAGCCAATTTCTGGCGGAGTGAAGACAAAGATGACAGGTTAACAGAGGACCTCTTTAACCCGTTCAGTACAATTTGCAAGTCTGTAGTATATCCATTCCAAAAATTATTCAATACAAAGAGCTCAACTTGTAACACTTTGTTGCAAGTATAAACAATCAAATATGTACGCAATAAAACATAAGTGTGCACTTGAATATGTTTATGTGTATACATTAATATATATTCACATAAACATACTCACATAAGTATACAGCTAAACATGTTCATATATGTATGTACATTTATATATGTATTCATATGAGCAGCAATGCACAGGCGTAACATGAGCTAGGGCCAAGCCAGCGTGTGAACGCTGACCAAGCAAGCGCCCTAAATAATATGTATGTATGTACTGACACTCTCCCTCTCTTTTGTAGCTGTCGCCTAAGTCGCAGCATAAGAATATCTATGCAACAATAGGTTAAGCAAAAGAATATTATTGGAATAAAAATCAATCTGAATATTACCACCAACCAACACTGACGTGCTAGTTCTCTATTAATTAAACCTTAATTAATATTTATTACATGGCGACCGTGACAATAGGCCAATACAAGGCCTAAGGACATAGAAACGAAGAAAAAAAATATATAAGCACGAAAATGAGAAACGGTAACGATGGATCACTACTTTCAAAGAGTTACCAGACGGAACCCGAGTTTAAGAGAAAATATAATTGAGGTGTTTAGAAGTGAACACAGCCACTCCCCTCAAAGCTCGCTAACTCTAGTGCAAATAAGAACTATCTACTGAGAACAAACTGAAGAAAGATTCCCAGTAAAAGGAGACACAAGAATACAAATGTGCTTCTTACTAAGTGTACCTACACAAATGCAGCCGGTACTTTCCATTTCTACTTGATGGAATAATAAAAAAAAAAAACCCACACACATACACACAAAAATATAAATTAACAATTGAAGAAAAAGCCAGTGCTGATGACTAGCACCGAACCGTCACATCCAGAGGACTTGGATTTCCTGACGGCTGTACCTACCGTACAAAGGGACGCACCCCTCCTCGAAGAGGTATTAGAGGTGTGTCCAAACGAGGGACCACGCCCACTCACGATAGCTGAGTACCGGGCTCGCCACGAGAAACAGAAGGAAGCCCCCAAAAAGAAGTCTAGAGGAGGAAAGTACGCCAGGCTAAGGCGTGAAAGGAAGCTCCTCCAGGACCTCCTCCACACAGGACTGGATGACAAGGACCGACAGCACTACACAGAGTGCCTCATGAACAATACAGTTCAACTTCGCCAAAGAGTGAAGACACGCAATGAGTAAATAATTCTTTGCCCCTAATTTGAATTGAAATTTTATATAAATATTAAGAACAAACACGTACGAGTTTGCACTTGTTGCACAGTACACTTACTAACCAACCATTGATAGGCTATTACTAAAAACATGCGTAGGCATAGATTTAATCAAAACATTGTTCAAGCTGTAAGCCTACGCATGTATACTCTTCTATCTTTCCACGTCTCTGGCTCACTGTGCAAGATACAGTTGAGATAATTTTTCTTTTTCAAAAAAAAAATGTTTTTTCAAGTTACATATAAATAAAAGAAAAACCAGAGGGCCGGGGCTAACTTTGACCGCGTCAAAGTTTGTATACCCTTGCTAGTTTTTTGTGTAAAAGGTCTAAAATTTGCGAAAGAACGGCTTAGGAAATAACGAAGATATTGATCAAAGTCACTGTTCACCACCGATTGTTCCTATGGAAGCTATATGATATAGTCGCCCGATCTTAATCAAATTTGGCACAGTCATTAATAGTTATGCTAAACTGAGAAATATAAATGTTTATGACAATTGCTTCAAAAGTAACGAAGCTACTATGGGAGCTATATGATATAGTCACCCGATCTTGATCAAATTCGGAACAGTCATTAACAGATATATTAAACTAACAAATGTTAAATTTGAAAGCAATCGCGTCAAAAGTAACGAAGTTATTGACAAAAGTCACTGTTTTCAACTGAACGTTCCTATGGGAGCTATATGATATAGTCACCCGATCTTGATCAAATTTGGCACAGTCGTTCACAGGCGTAATAAACTCTATAACATTAAATTTCACGACAATAGCTAAAAAAATATCGAAGTTATTGAGAAAAGTCACTGTTCGTGACTTTGGCATTTGTATGGGAGCTATATGAAATAGTGGTCCGATCCGGGTGAATCCGAGATATACAACGCCTGCAGTATATACAATCCTACATGCAAAATTTCAGCTCTGTAGCTTTAACTGTCTAGGAGGAGTTTGCGTTGATCCAGACGGACGGACAGACGGACGGTCGGACTGACGGACGGACATGGCTATTTGAACCCATCTCGTCATGCTGATCAAGAATATATATACTTTATATGGTCGGAAATGCTTCCTTCTATGCGTTGCACACTTTTGACCAAAATTAATATACCCTTTTTGCAAGGGTATTTTAATATTAGAGTAGAGCAGACGGCCTAAATACAGTATAAAAATGGGTCGAGTAGAACTTAAATATTTGAACAAATACGTTCCATTCTTAGACTTCCTCTTTAACAGAAGCGAAACCAATCCAAAATATAAGGAAATCAAATACTGGATTGTGAATAATAGAAAATTCAAATCAGGGCTAGCTCACTTGATAGAAAGATCCATAGTAGAAGCATATAATCGCCTAAAGCGAAAAAATAGAATTTTACCCACCTGGGTATATAAACTATTTGAAGAACCCATAGAGACAATCGATCTCTCAAGGAATTAATTAAAAAATATCAAAGAAGCTAACATCGGCTATGCCGAAGTTTATATACCCTTGCAGTCCTTGGTAATAAAAATTTTTCATGTTCAAAATTTGTTTTCTGCAACTCAATTCATCAATATACAAACAAAACAATTTTACTCTCTATTTTACAATTTGATCTTCTTCCCTTATTCCCAAAGCAAAGCAACGCAAGCATACACATACAGTTCATGTAGCGTTGCGTCTGTTGTGTGTGTTATATTTATCCGATCACATTCAAATTTTGGGATCTGGGGTTTTATATCCAATATTATCACATATTTAAATTTCATAGCATACTCCGATTTTTATGAAAATGTTTCCTCTAGTTCTTCTAGAGCTATATGATATAGTGGTCCGATCCTTATGAATTTCATACTTTATTTTTCCCGGTTAATAAAAAACCTCGAAAAAAAATTTCAGCCCGATAGCTCTTAAGACGGCTGAGTAAAACGCATACGCACAGATGGACGGACAGACGGACATGGCTATATCGACTCAGCTTCTCATGCTGATCAAGAATATATATACTTTATGGGGTCGGAAACGTCTCCTTCTGTGCGTTACAAACATCTGAGCAATTTTATAATACCCTCTGCAAGGGTATAAAAATAAGAGAGTGTAATTTTTTTTTAAACAAAATATGATTACTTGGGATGATATAATAAGAGAAGCTAGAATACATGCACAAGAATTAAATAAATCTTGTAAATGCCTCTCGCAGAATAGGGAAACATCCCAAAGTACAATAGAAAAACACTCGAAAATAATAATAGAGAGCCTGAAAAATATCAGAGCAGTGTTAAGAGAACACTATAATAAACTATCTGCGGGACGAAAAACAGCCGCAAATGCATTCTATGATGACTGCAAACAAAAGGCAAAATCCGTATTGAAAAAATATAATATTGAATATAAACAAAAAATTGATTTGGAAAGTTCAATATCACTGGAAGATAAAACCAAGTTAACGGCTGAAGAAGAGATGGATGAAGAAGAACCATCAGTGAGTTTAGATTTTTTTGAAGTGAAAACTTCTTTAGAATCGTTGGGAGTGATTTGAGACTCGATGAAACGAAAAAGCGACACTAAAAAGAGACATACATATAGATCTTATAGTATATAGCCTGCGAGAGAATGAGATGCAAAAATGAGATGCGTGCTTAACTACAGAACTCGACGGAAATTTACAAAGTGTCGACGTGGCTCTGTTGTTAGTATGCTCGCTTGGCGATCGGGCGGCCGGGGTTCGACTCCCAGCTTGGTCGAAGTTTTTTATAATGCTTTTTATATATTTTGTGATACATTTTTATTTACTTTTTATACATTTGCAGAGGGTATTGTAAAATTGGTCAGAAGTTCGTAACGCACAGAAGGAGGCGTTTACGACCCCATAAAGTATATAAATTCTTGATCAGCATGAGAAGCTGAGTTGATATAGCCATGTCCGCAAAATTTTTTCTTCTAGAGCTATATGATATAGTGGTCCGATCCTAAGGATTTTCATACTTTATTTACCCGGGTAATAAAAAACCCCAAAAAAAGATTTCATCCCGATAGCTCTTAAGACGGCTGAGTAAAACGCATACGCACAGACGGACGGACAGATGGATATGGCTATATCAACTCAGCTTCTCAGGTCGTAAACGCCTCCTTCTGTGCGTTACGAACATCTGACCAATTTGACCAAGGGTATAAAAAGTAAATAAAAATGTATCACAAAATATATAATGAATGAATGCACAGCAACTAGAATCACTGTCTGTTCAGCTCTCTAAAGTGGGAGAAATATGTGCATGCGAAACCAGATTGAGCAATGGAAAAACAGTTTTAATTGTGGCAATTTATATTTCACCGAATCAATCAATAAATAGCATCACGGAATTCATTCATGAAAATTTTAAAACGTATACACCAGAAGTATCGCGGATACTTAGAAAAGATTACGATAAAGTTCCAATGATTTTAAGTGGCGATTTTAACGTAAATTTTGCATTGGACACAGCGGTTCCTTTAATTGACTTTCTCAATACAACATTCAGTTGAAAAATGTGTAACAATGAACACTGAATCAACAACACGATCAAAAACAACAATTGACGCGGTATTTCAAAGATATGTTGACAACATCGAAACCAAAGCATTTGTATCATATTTTAGCTATCATAAGCCACTCGTATCATTTGTTGAAATTGAAAACATTCAGGATGAATAATAATAAAATGAAGAAAATAAAATATGACCTTTATAGCAATATTATAATGAACCTATAATTATCCCGCTCCTAAAGCTGCTTTCGTCTCATTCTCTCTCAGTTTGTTTTACGGAAGGTTTCACTTGTATCGTATCTAACCGTTAGACGCACTTTTTTTTTTTTTTTAACGTTTTATATATATATTTGTTGAATCTACTCTTAAATTAGAGCCTAACAACAAGTTTGAGATATTTTTCTTAGACTAGTACTTAAGATAAATCCTGGGGATATTGCAGGCGGCCCTAATCACTTGTTATTGGGTTGGTCTGTCATTTCTTTTCAGACGAGTTCTATTATTAGTTCGCGTAAGGGAATTGGCAAGAACATTTGGGTGTGCATCCAGTTTCGCAGAATACTTTAGTTGTTGAGTACCTATTTCAGATTTTACGCTAGGTATATTTAGATCATTTTGAATGTTGTCGTTTCCCCCCGTGATTGATCTTAAAATCTTCGACTGCGCTCTTTGTATAATATCGACATTGCTGGTACTTGCATTTCCCCATAGTACGGCTCCGTAAGTCCAGATGGGTTTCAGTACGGAGTTGTATAGGAGGACTTTATACTCCAGACGTAGAGGGGACCGAGCATTGATGATCCAATGTAGGCTACTCGCTTTCAGTTTAAGCTGTGACTTTTTTGCTTCGATGTGCTTGCGCCAAGCTAGTCTTCTGTCTAGGTGGATGCCAAGGTAAGTGACATCCACGGCTTGAGGAACTGGTACGTTGTTTAGCATTAGAGCTGGACAGTTTCTTCTGTTAAGCGTAAATGTAACATGTTTGCATTTCTGCTCGTTGACCCGAATACGCCAGGTTGCTAGCCATTCCTCTACCACCTTAAGGTGTTCCTCTAGTTTTGCAGAGGCTTGTATTGGGCATTTGGATCTGCTAAGGATTGCCGTGTCATCGGCAAAAGTGGACGTTGTAAGTCCTAAACTCGTTGGTAAGTCTGCAGTGTACAGCAGGTAGAGCAATGGGCCGAGTACACTGCCTTGCGGTACACCAGCTTTGATTTCAAAATCAGCGGAGACGGAGCCATTACATCTTACAGCGAATTTCCTATTGTAAAGGTAAGATTCCATGAGTTGTGTGTGTACTGTTGCAGTTTTTGCCGGATTTTGAACATCAGACCCTCCAGCCAAACTCTATCGAAAGCCTGGGCAACGTCAAGAAAGACAGCCGCACAGTATTCTTTTAGTTCGAATGCTGTTCGTATTTCGGATGTTATGCGATTGACTTGTTCAATTGTACCATGTTTTTCGCGGAAGCCAAACTGGTGTGAAGGGATTGTGTTCTCCGATGCCAGAAATGAGTTTAGGCGGATTTGCTTTTGCCTTTTCAAAAAGCTTCGAAAGACATGGCAGCAAACTAATTAGCCTTTAGGATGATGGCTGGGTTTTGTACTTTCCCACTTTAGGAATCATGATGATAGTGGACTTTTTCCATGTTCTTGGGAAGTAGCCAATTTTTATTATAGCGTTGAACAGTTTGCAGATATATTGTATTGCAATGATAGGGAGTTCTAGGATCATTTTCGGTGTGATTAGGTCATGGCCAGTCGCTTTTTTCGGCTTTATGTGGTTTTTAATAACTGCAGTGATCTCGTCCGATTGGAGTTCCGAGTACTCACTATCCGTTAATGTGTTCGAAGGGGGAAGTACAGATGAGTTTGATGTTGGATTTGGCTGGAAAACCATTTTAAGATGTGTGGCAAATACGGATGCCCTCTCTTCGTCACTGCGGGCCCATCCACCGGTTGGACTCCTTATCGGTGAAATTGTCTCTGTAGGAGCGCTTAAAGTTGGGTGGGCTTTCCACAGAGGATGTTTAGTGCTGGTTGGACTGAGCTTTTCTATTCCTTCTTCTATTTCCTCTTGTCTTAACGCCTTGGAGAGGTTGCGATTAGCTTGCCTTAGGCGAAGTTTTGCTGCTGGTGATCGAGTAATCTGCCATTCTCTTCTTAGACGTCGTTTTTCCGTTACTAATTTTTCTATCCGCCGGTTCGTAGGCCTGTCAACAGGTTTGGTGTAAGAAGAGGCATGTGGAGTAGATACTCTTGCTGCAGCTCCCATCATCGACTCAAGTGCAGAGACGCACATATCCATGTCCTCTGCAGCATCCAGTTTCGGCGAACAGTCAATGTGGGCACTCATGTACATTTTAAATTTAAGCCAATTTGTTTTGTTGTTTGTAAGCCTATATGGGCGATCAAGTACTTGAGGTCTTGTTAATAATATGAATAGCACTGGAGAGTGATCGGAAGTTAAATCTAGCAGTGTTTCCGCAGTGATCCGATTACGTGGAATCCTCTTGGTTACTGCGAAATCAATCAAGTCAGGCACTTTCTGTGGATCTGTGGGCCAATAAGTAGGCCTACCCGGTGAGACGCAATACATCTTATTGAGAGGGTTGACTATTGTGTTGTACAACTGCTTTCCTTCAGGATTTACCAGGCGAGATCCCCAGTGCGTATGTTTGGCGTTATAGTCCCCTGCTGCAATAAGCGATCTCCGAGTGTGTTAAAGAAATCGGTAAATTCCTTTTCAGAGATTGAGAAGCGTGGTGGGCAGTACAGGGCGACCAATGTAGTGTTGCCGCAGCTGGTTTGGACGGTTATAGCAGTTGCTTGTAGGTGCTGCGTTTCAAATCTGTTGAGGAACGAGTGTTTTAAACGGTTTTTGATTAGGATACCGGTCCCGCCATGAGCTTTTCCGTCTGGATGGTTTGTTGCGTAGAAGGTATATTTTGGTATTGGAAAATTATTTTTTGATGTTAAATGTGTTTCCGATAAGCTTCTGGATAAGCAGGTTTTGATTCCGCATCAGTTCGTGCATACAGTTTTGCATGAACGTCTTAAAAGTGGTCATGTTTTGATTGAGTGAGATCAATAGGGCCTCTAGACCACTTGGAGTTTGCTGGCCAAGCTCTAATGCGCTAGGTTGCGGATTCTGTAGATGGCGGAGTGACGGGGTCTCTTTCGCGGGCTCTGTCTGTCCAGTTCGGAGCACACTAGCGAAGGATACACTAGGACTGGTTGTAGCAGTCATGTTGGATGATCTAACAGCCTTGGCGAAGAAAACCTCCGGTGTAGTTTTGGAGGCGTTGAAGATGATTTTTGGTCCAGCTGGGGGTTTGCGCCCGTTTAGGTGTGATTTAAGATCCTTAAAGACAGGACATCCTCTGTAGTTGGCCGTGTGGTTCCCTCCACAGTTGCTGCATAGTCTTAGTGCGAGGTTGTTTCTGTCCTTGGTGCAAATTCCATCTTCATGATGTTCGCCGCAGCCAACACACACTGACCTAAGATTGCAATTGTTAGAGGTGTGGTTGTATTCCTGGCAGTTTTTACACTGCGGTGGTTGGCGTCTCTTATGGGGCTCCTCTATTGTGATTCTTCTGTGCAATAGAAGCTGTAGGTTGTAGATCGGGTGCACTTCATTTGGCTTCGACCGTTTTGCATCAGGTTGGAGCTCGATTTTAAAGAGTGGCTGTGCGACTTTGTTGCTGTTGACGATGTTGACAACGGACTTGACCGCAAACCCTTTTTCGACCAACGCGTCTGCTATTTCTTGAGTAGGGACCGATGGTTGGTAAGTACGGAGTTGCTTTTTAGTTGGTAAGTACGGAGGTACTTTTCGATGATGCGGAAATTGTCCTCAGTTTGGGCTTGACATTTAATTTCTTTAATGTTACCCCTATTGAGAGGGGTTACAACAAAGTTATTTGCCCCTACTGTTTCTAATAGCTTCGAAATCAGGGCGCTGCAGTTGGCTCCACGGATGTAACGGGTGTTTTTTTAAGCGTTTGGTTTTTAAAACTGAAATGAAACACACAAAATTTGAATATTATTGTTAAATTTTTATTTGAGATGATAAAACAATCTCTGCCAATTACTTTTTAAAAATGACTTCATGTAAATGTTGGCCGCGACTGCGTTTCAAGATATCAACACGGAAGGTCCAATTTTGCACCACTTTTTCCAGCATGTCTAAGGGAATTTCGCCAATAACACGACTGATATTGTCTTCCAATGCACCAATTGACGCTGGTTTGTCCTGGTAAGCCAATGACTTTACATATCCCCACAAAAAATAATCCAGTGGTGTAATGTCACATGGCCAACTGACGGGTCCAAAACGAGAGATTAATTGTTCACCGAACTCATCTTTCAATAGGTCCATTGTCTCACGTGCTGGGTGGCATGTGGCACCGTCTTGTTGAAACCACATATCAACCAGATCATTATCTCTCATTTTGGGCAAAAAAAAGTCTGTTATCATCGAACGATAACGCTGTCCATTGACGGTGACGTGGCGACCGTTATCGTCTTTGAAGAAAAATGGTCCAATGATACCGCCAGCCCATTTACCGCACCAAACATTTTTCACAGAACACGAATTTTGATAATAAATTTCAATGATTTGTAAACGTTGTTCGGGCGTTAGTCTTTCCATGATGAAATGGCAAACTAAACTGAGCATTTTTCACTTTCACAGGTGTCATGTACATCATGCGGTATGTCAGTGTTGCCAACGTGAAAAACCAAAAACCAAAAAAACACCCGTTATAAAGGGGGTTGTCTAGCCGATTTAACTTTATCTACAGCGCCAGCTTGATCGTCTTGCTGATCGGCAACAATTTTAAAACGATTCCCGCTAAGGGGTGCTATTCGTTCATTTGGTTTGGTTATTTTCGGCGTATTGCCACTTTTTTTCTTTTGCGGGCTTAGCTTCCGCTTAGTTATTTTAATATATCTGTCCATTCCAGTTTGGACAGAAGTCGTTGGGTTTACTATTGTGGCTGACTCTGGGCGACTTGTCGTTGACGGCTTGAGGCAGGTCAATACTTCGGCAGACGTTGCAGTAGTTGCTGTCAACGAGCTGACGGTGCTGGTTGCTGTCAACGAGCTGACGGTGCTGGTTGGTGCAATCGGTGACCCAGTTATCGATATTGATGGAGAAGCACACTGCTCTCTCCACGGTAAATTGCTGTTAATTGCTGAGTGGCTGGCACTTTCGGTGTTATTGCTTACGTTAGCATTCGGTGGGGTCGGCGACAACACCGAAAAGTACGCGTTGTTGCGTTGGACCGAAAGTCGACGCTCACGTTGTTGTTGTATAATTAGTTCTTGTAGCTGTTGCTGATGGGGATCGAGAGAGCTTGGGCCCGAATTGGTGGACATGGCTTTTGTAAAAATTACGCACTTTGTTGTTGCAACTTAGTATTTATTGCTATTAGAGCAATCTAATATGATTGTAAATAGGCGTCTCTGAGGCGACTGAGAGCCCTACACAACTTTTTGCAAACGCAGACTTTTTTTTTTTTTTTACACTCAATTTTTGCGGAGTGCATTAAAAAACACGTCTGCACACGGCGGCAGTTGAATTGGAATGATGAGTTTAGATAACATAAAAATAACTCTTAATAAACCAGCCATTTCGCCAGGAAACGCAATAATTACTCAAACAGTCACTGATTTTTTAAAGATGACCTCAAACCTTATTCCACAGTTTGATGGCAGAAGAGAAAATCTTTAGAGCTTCATGGACGCATTGAATTTGATAAATTCACTAAAAGGCGACCATGAGGAAGCAGCAGTATGTCTGATAAAAACAAAACTAAAAGGTCACACAAGAAATTTGATAACCTCTGAACAAACAATAAGAGTGATTATCAACAGTATAGCATCAAACGTAAAAACGGAATCGGTAGCGTCAATAACAGCAAAAATTAAAAACCTACCCCAGAGAAACAAAACAGCAAGTCAGTATGCTCAAGAAATTGAAAAGCTTACTGAATCTCTGGACGGTGCCTTTATACACGACGGCACAACTGTCGAACTAAAAAGTATACACTTTCAGTCGCTACAGAGGCAATAACAAAGAACTGCATAAACAACCAAGTACGTAACGTACTAAAAGCAGCAGTACAGCAGAATTTAAGACCAAATAATTTAAATTTTGCATTAAATATCCCAATATTACACACTTGTGACAGCAGTACCACAATCCTCCCAGCGAGATCTGAAGTAATCCGGCAAATAAATATTCCAATTGAAAAATCAAATATCGTCATCTTAAATCAAGAGGTCGAAAATGGAATATTTATTGGAAATTCAATCTGCAGTCGGAACAAAACATTTGTCCGAATTTTAAACACAACGAAAACACTAAAAATTTTAAATTTAAAAACCATAAAATATGAATCATTAAAGAATTATGAAATTGTACAGACAACTGATGACCCAAGAAGTCAATCAGTAATACAAAAACTAAAACCAAACTTCCCACCTATGCACTGTGGACGTAAAACCCGATTTTTGGCATAAAGTCTAAAAAATCATGGAACGATATGGTGCCTTTTGTTATTTATTTAGAAACTAGACACTCTAAGCACAATATATCGATGAACTATAGATTAGTTGTTGCAGCCCTGCATGAGAACCAGGGCCCCAAAGACAAGCATGTGCTCAGATCTTTGTTTACATTTGCAAGCTTTACAAATTTGCTCAAGTTTGAGGTGACTTATTTTAGAGAAAGTAAACATTAATAACATAACTACCTATGGAAAATACAGAGCCAGGTATGCTTAATATAAATTCCATTTTAGAATTGTGTAGTATGTGTTCAATGTTGTACATGTGTCTTATGTTGTAGTATATGTTTTTCTTGAAAACTAGACCCGAGTCCACACGAATTATGGAGTAGAACTAATATGGGGCACTCCCGGGCAAAAAGTAAATATGTGAAGTTATAAATAAAAGTACATACTTGTTCGAGGTAATAATCTTATTTGCGTCTTCTTGCATCCCTCTTTGCACATAACACATATTGCCGCCACTTTTGAATTCAGCAATGCACAGTTGCTTGATATATGGCGCAACAACACAAACAAAAAATAATCAATTTATGATTGGATTGTTGATCATATCGGCAGTAAAAATATAGAGGATCAACAAAAAGATTCGATAAATAAAAAAGCTGCTACTATTCACGACTTCATTCGAAAAAACTGGCCGAAATGTCATAAAAGTGTGGCAAACTTAAAAAAAAAACATTCCGATTGGCTATTAATAACATCTTCAGTCAATAGGAATCCCTACAAACCACCTACATTCCAAAAAAAAGGGGCCGACCAAATGTGGACTATGAGGAAGCTGCATATAATTCTACAAGCCTTTTAGTGCACGCCGCAGCACTTTCAGCAAAGAAGTCCAATGAAAAAGACACTTCATATGTGTTAAAAGAGTGTATGGACGACAGCAACCCCAGCATTATAAAGAAGAAGATTCTCATGTCAGATCCAATTCCTCTTACACCACAGGAGGCTCTAGCATTTTTACGAAAAAATTCGTTTACTAAAAAGCAGTACAATAGCATAAGAGAAATTGGAAAGAACCACTTTTGTGATATATATCCTTCTTACGATATCGTGCAGAATACAAAATTGCAATGTAGGCCCAAAGAAATATCAGTGACGGAAACCAAAGCTGAAGTTACTTTGCAAAATTTATTAGATCACACTGTCAACCGAATTCTAAATATGCAAGAAGTAATTGAGCGGTACAAAAGCATCAATAGCGCCAAGTTAATTTGTAGTTATGGATTCGAAGGATCAACAGGTCAGAGTGCATACAAGCAACGATTCGAAGAGGAACCCATTTGTAATGACCATTCACTATTCGTGATTACCATCATACCCCTTAAGTTGACAAGAAATTGCAAAGAAATCTTATGGATAAATCGTTCACCTCAGTCAATCAGATTTTGCAGACCTTTGAAAATGGAGTTCACTAAGGAAATCAAAGACCACATTCTCACAGAAAAATTAAACTTGGACTCACAAATCCAGAAGTTGTCCGATTTTGTGTTCACAATTTTAAATATAGAAATTAGTGTTCAATCCATTCTCATTAAAGTATAAGCCGAAACCTGGAGGTCTGCAATTTGGAATAAGTCCCCTCCATGCATGGATAGGGGCTTCGAGTTTGTGTTAAAATTATCCTATAGCATAGGTTTTAAACATGACAAATACGAGACGACAAGAACAAATTAGAAATGTCAAAGAAAAAATAGTATATTCAAAAGAGACTTCGTTCAGAGACGGGGCAACTTGTAGATCAGCCAAAACAAAATGGATATGGCAATACGACCGACGGTAATACTGCGAGAACTGTATTTTCAAATTCAATATTATTGGCCTTAGTTTTGAAAATTGAGTTTGATATAATAGATAGACTCCACACTATTCTGATAGCAATTTCTAGTGAATTACCAATTAATTTACAAAAATTCAAAGACTTTTGCGAAAAAACGTTTTCGTTATATATTAATAAGTATCCATGGTTTCCAATATCTCCTACAGTACATAAAATTTTAGTACATGTATTTCAAGTAATGGAAGCCTCTATTCTGCCGGTAGGATGCCTGGGTGAAAATGCGTCAGAAGCGCGAAATAAATATATTTAATATTATAAGCGCGAAAGGCTCTCCCATGCTCGCCAGAATAGTCAAAAAAACAATTTGATGGATGTTTTTAACAGAGCAATCGATACATCTGATCCTCTGCTGTCGAGCATATTTTTGAACAAAAGATCGCAGCACAACAAAACAGAAAAATTACATCCAGCAGTTATTAACCTCTTAGAAAAACCCTCATTTAATTGTAGTGAAACCATTGACGGTTCAAAATATGATGCAAGCGATGAGGAGTCAGACTCAAATCATAGTCAAATATATGGATGCCTCAGATTTCTAATAATGAATATATTTAAATAATATTGTTATATATTGGATATTTTATTTTTTGTTTATGTTTTTTGTTAAATAAATTTTTTAAAATATATTTTGTAGTATACTAAGAGAAGCATATAATTAAAATTGAAAAATAGCTCATTAGCAAGATTACTTATATGGGCGGCCTGAGTGGGTGCGGTCGGATCCGTTTCAAATTAAAGGCTTACTATGTATGATGTTAGTATCAACTGTACCAAGTTTTAACTCTCTATCTTCAAAATTGGACTTTATGCCAAAAAATCGGGCTTTCCGTCCACAGTGCTATGTTCAAAAATGTACTAGAAGAACTCTGCACCAAGTATACAGATGTATTTTGCTTAGAAAACGAACCAATTACTACAAACAACTTTTATAAACAAGAACTAAGATTGAATGACAATCAGCCAGTATACACAAAAAACTACAGAATACCACACATGCATAAAGAAGAAATAATTAGACAAGTCGATAAACTCATTAAAGATAAAATAGTTGAACGCTCAGTGTGTGAGGATAATACTGCTACTTCTTAGTAATAGACTATCGTCAAATATACAAACAATTATTGTCCGATAAATTCCCATTACCAAGAATAGACGACATTCTTGATCAACTAGGCAGAGCCAAATATTTTTCATGCCTAGATCTAATGTCCGGTTTTCACCAAATAGAACTAAAAGATAAATCGCGGAGCATTACGTCATTTTCCACCAGCAATGGATCCTATCAGTTTACTAGACTACCGTATGGTCTGAAAATTGCACCAAATTCCTTTCAAAGAATGATGACAATTGCTTTCTCTGGATTAAATCCGTCACAAGCATTCCTTTACATGGATGACTTAATAGTCATCGGCTGTTCTGAGAAACACATGCTCAAAAACCTAAAGGATATTTTTGACATATGCAGAAAACTGCATCCAGAGAAATGTTCATTCTTCATGCACGAAGTGACATTTTTAGGTCACAAGTGTACCGACAAGGGAATATTGCCGGATGACACCAAATATGACGTCATTGAAAAATACCCAGTACCAACAGATGCTGATAGTGCTAGAAGATTCGTAGCCTTTTGTAACTATTACAGACGTTTTATTAAAAACTTTGCAGAACATGCACGTCCGATAACACAACTGTGTAAGAAAAACGTAGAATTTGTTTGGTCTGAAGAATGCCAAAGAGGATTTGAATATCTGAAAAAAGCCTTAATAGAACCAACACTGCTGCAGTATCCAGATTTTAGCAAAGAATTTTTTTTTATTTATTTATTTATTTATTTACGTCAACTAACACAGCAGTCGACAAAAAAGCTTAAGCTAAAGACAGATAGTAATTAAATAAAGAAGGTAGCTTAGCTTTATACACAACTAAACATCCCCGGCCCGGTGGAGGTGTTTTATTTGCACAAGGTGCCAGCTATGCCCCGATTCACAGCCAATGTGGCCAGGGATGAGTTGCAGCCAATCCAAGTCCAGAATATTTTCATTGGTTTCGCTGTAGATGATTAAAAAGTATAGCGCGAAGAGAAGTGACAGAAAGATGAGGAGAGATAAGGTGAGAAAGGTTGTTAAAAGATTGGCAAAGAACACGAAGAGGTTCGTGAAGAGAGTAGTTAGTCAGACATCTACTAAGGTGAATAGGAAAAAAGTTTCTGGTCCGACGTGAGGGAACACAAAAATACAGCGTATCTAGTAAATTGGTAGAAATGACTTCGCCGTTGACTAGTTTATGGAGAAAGAGAATGCCAAAAACAAGCCTACGGTTATAAAGTGAAGGAAGATTAATAAGAAGAAGTCTATCAGAATAAGAAGGTAGGCGAAGACCCGGGTCCCAATTTAGACCGCGTAGCGCAAACTTTAGGAATTGCTTCTGTACCGATTCAATACTACGCTGGTGAACATCATATTGCGGGTTCCACACTGGCGAGCAATATTTTAGAGTAGGGCGAACTAACGAAGTGTATAAAACCTAAAAAACACAAAAGCACATGTCCTGAAAGTCACTACCAGGCAGCAAAGTAGACAAAATAATCTGTGGCCAGATGATAAAAATGAAAATACAATTAGGCAAGTACCTAATGATGCTTCTAAGCCCAAAATATATGAAGTACTCTACAATGATGAAGTACGAAAAGTAGTGACTTTGCGCATAACACACGATTTATGTTTCCAAACATGAAAAGAAAGTTATAGCAAGAATTGAGATTGAAGATCTGTACACCAATGGAAATCTAGACTTAGGTCAGTTTTTCAAAGGCTTGAAAAACTTTCAAAATATTATTATTGGAAAAACATGACACGTCATGTAAAAGACTACATTAATAAATGTGAAAAATGCCTAAAGTCAAAAACGACAAAGCACATAAAAACACCCTTAGTTATTACAGAAACCCCCATACATGCTTTTGATAGGATAATAGTAGACACCATTGGTCCATTACCAAAATCCGAAAATGGTAACGAATATGCAGTCACTCTAATATGTGACTTGACGAAATACTTAGTAGCAATACCAGTTCCCAATAAAAGCGCTACAACAATCGCGAAAGCTATTTTTGAATCCTTCATTCTGAAGTACGGTCCAATGAAGACGTTCATTACGGACATGTGAACAGAATACAAAAATTCAATAAAAAATGACTTGTGCAAATATTTAAAAATAGACAACATTACGTCTACTGCACACCACCACCAGACCTTGGGTACCGTTGAAAGAAGTCATAGGACATTCAATGAGTACATTCGATCATATATATCAGTAGATAAAACTGATTGGGACATATGGTTACAATATTTTGAGTACTGTTTTAACACAACCCCGTCAGTAACACACAAATACTGTCCCTATGAACTTGTGTTTGGTAAACAAAATAATTTACCAACGCATTGTAATAGCATAATTAGAATAGAACTATTATATAACGTAGATGATTATGCTAAAGAAGTTAAGTTTGGATTAGAACTAGCATACAGTAGAGCTAGAATAATGTTAGAGAAACGTAAGGAAAACCAGAAAATTTTTTATGACAATAAGTCAGCAGATTTTAAAATAGAAATAGGAGATAAGGGTTTCTTAAAAAACGAAGCTGGTCATAAGCTTGACTCAGCCTATATAGGACCATTCGAAGTTGTAAAAATATCTAAAAACAACAACATAAAAATTAGGAATAATAAAAAAAGGATACAAACAGTACATAACGATAGGTTAAAAATGTGCAAAAAAAATTCAAAAAAAAAAAAAAACAAAAGAAATATATAACATTTTTTTATGGATTCAACTACTAACACTACTTCATTTTATTACAAATATAAAAAAAAAAAAAAGAATTTTTTTGAGAAAGAAAATTTGTCTGGCCAGACAAATAAAACAATTTTTCTAACAAACATAGATACATTACTATTCATCAATCATTAATTATCATTAGTAGTAATTAATAAATAACTCCATAATATTACGTTATTTTCTAAAAAGGGGAGGTGTAGTATATCCATACAAAAAATCATTCAACACAAAGAGCTCAACTTGTAACACTTTGTTGCAAGTATAAACAATAAGATATGTACGCAATAAAACATAAGTGTGCACATGAATATGTTTATGTGTATACATTAATATATTCACATAAACATACTCACATAAATATACAGCTAAGCATGTTCATATATGTATGTACATTTATGTATGCACATACATATATTCACATGAGCAGCAATGCACAGGCGTAACATGAGCTAGGGCCAAGCCAGCGTGTCAACGCTGACCAAGCACTTTGATGCAAGCGCCCTAAATAATATGTATGTATGTATGTACTGACACTCTCCCTCTCTTTTGTATCTGTCGCCTAAGTCGCAGCATAAGAATATACATATATGTAACAATAGGTTAAGCCAAAGAATATTTTTGAAATAAAAATTAATCTGAATGTTACCACCAACCAACACTGAATAATGTGTTGGAACAGTACATTCTGGAACAGTACATTCTGGAGTCAACAAGATACTGTGTGTAAAAACAGCAGCGTCTACCATTCCTTGGTAAAAATGACGCCTTATGAATACCGAAATGCTATCGCTCTGAAGAAAACTCACAATAAGAAGTTCGCTGCCAAAGGGGAGGAACATTTAATGATTGGGTATTCCTTGACAGCGACAGCTTATCGTTTGTATAGTCCAGACAAGATAATGATAATACATATAGGGTCTAGCAGTGAAGACGGGACATGAAGTTGTTTGAATATCATTTGTCAAGCAACCCAACGCCGATCGGTTCTGAAGAAGGTGACCAAGCGGGTATCAATGTAAATGAACTGAATCCAGATAAGCAGGAAAGAGATAACGATGCGAGCGACAACTATGAGAGCGTGGCTAGGGAACAGCTTGAAGCTTATGAAGAAGCCATTAATGGCGAAATGAGGAGTGAATGGATAGCATCAATGCAAAATGAGATAGATACATTAAAGGCAAACAATACTTGTGAACTGGTAGAATTACCTGAGGGTAAGAAAGCTGTTAACTGTAATTGGTTTTTTTTATTTATTTATTTATTTATTTATTTACGTCAATTTATTAACGTGTCACCAATCACAGAACGCATCGAGATCTGATTGCAAGTGCTGTTGGAAAGAAGGATCATTATAGGAATAACAAATCTTGACGTCATCCGCAAACATGAGCACGCGTGAATGAGCCAAGGCCAAAGGCAAATCATTTATAAACAATGTAAATAACAGTGGGCCCAGATGACTGCCTTGGGGTACACCTGACGTAACTTAAACAGTTTTAGATATCGAGGAACGAAAAGACACTGTTGGAGGAGAACTCCTGAATTTACATTCATTAATTTAATTATTCGGAAATATTAACCATTGGGTTAAATAGCTAAACTATCGATATATCGCAAGCTCAAAGAGAGTTCAATCTAGCATCACTGTTGTCTCTCTTCTTGCGTTTCCCTTTACATTTTACTTTGTATTACTCTCTCTCGTAGCATATAAGAATTGAAGAATTTACTGTACCAAGAGAAGTCGAATGCGACGGACGCATAATAAATGTAAAACTACTAACGTCGTCTAATCTGATTGTGGCAAGGGAAGTTTTGATTCATCGAATCCAACGAGTAGCAGATTATAATTATGGCCGAGAAATTGGCCAACATTTTGGCGACCGTGACAGGACCATAAACTTGCTGTTAAATAAGTTTTGGTTCAATTGCAACTAAGTTGGACTCGTTGTTTCATAACTTCTTAAGCTACCACAAGTTTCCGAAAAGGGATTGCAAGAGGCAATCAATCATCAAACACCCGTTGGGACATCTAGGAAGAAAATTCGACATCATTAATGCATATGATACCACGTTAAACTCTCCACATACTGCAGTAAAGTCATTGGAATAAAACCGCAAGTATTCAATCAAACAATTACTGTACTCGCACATGTCCAATAAGAGAAAACCGAACAGTTATATTTTTGTCGTTTGTCATTCCACTCTTTACATATCGAACACAAACAAGCGTGAGTGCCTGCGCCAACTGTACATCAAAAAACAGTTAAGTTTGCGAACATACACGTATAACTATTCAACATTCGGGTTGGTTCTGCTACTTGGAGGTGTTGCTGGCGTTTATTGAAGCATTATGGGCAAAGACGGTTCAAACACTCCCGTAAGCTCAAAGGGAACAGACAAACTAACAAATCTTAGATCCCAGCGGACTCAGTTTGAAAATCATATTCGAACCTTACATGAAAGATCATTGCTACTAGCGACCAAGAAGATGCCGATACACTAGACTGCAGACTTCAAATACTTGAATCTCATTATAGGCAAATTACTCACATTCAAACACAAATTGAAAATTTGTACGTAATTGATAAAGAGCGCAGTAATTTAGATGAAATGTACATAAAGGTCAAGGTACATTTATTGTCTCTTTTACAAAGGAAACGTTCAACGGGACCGGTAAACACATCGGATATGAGTTTTATGAGTTCTTCAATGTCTCCTACAGTGGTTCACAGTCAACGATTGTCTAAACTAAAATTACCCAGTTTCGATGGCAAATATTCAGCGTTTAAGAGATTCAAATCGTCTTTCCCAAATCTTATTCACAACGATCACCATTTGCCAACAATTGATAAGTTAAATTTTCTTCTCGAATGTTTATCGGGACCTGCACTGGAGGTCGTGCAGTCGTTCCAAGTCACCGAACAAAACTACAGTCAAGCTTGGTCAAGATTAGAAGCTCGCTACGACAACGACGTTCTAATCTTCCATGATTGTATATCGAGTCTGTTCAATTTACCATTAGTCAAGCAACCAGAAGCAAGACTTTTGCAGAAGCTCATCGATAATGCGTCCGCTATACGCGGATCACTTCTTACCCTAGGATCAACTGAGGAAATAATGAATAACATCATGATTCACATACTTCTTACGAAGGTTGAGGCGTCTACGACGAAAAGCAAAGCTTCGACAAGCTTTTAACGTGGGAGAAATTCTGCACAATTCTTCATCGCCGCTGCCAGTTCCTAGAAAGTCATCAGACAGGTCAACTCGGTCAGCGCAATAGTTCACTAGGAGGAAAACGACCATCAACGTCAAAGGCATTCCTCAATATTAACTCTCAATGCTTACACTGCCATTCGACGGCACACTATGTTAGTAAATGTAAATCATTTGGAGAGTTATCGCTACAACAAAGGTTCGAAACAGTCAAACGGACCAATGCATGTCTTAACTGTCTGCGAACGGGACATCGCGTCAAGGATTGTCCCTCACTCTCCCGGTGCAAGATGTGCATCAATTCGCCCCATAAGAATAGGTTAAAAATTTGCAAAAATAATTTAAAAAAAAAAAAAACAATTTTTTTATGGATTCAACTAATAAAACTACTTCATTCTATTACGAATATAAAAAAAAAAAAAAAATTTTTTTTGAGAAAGAAAATTTGTGTGGCCAGACACAAATAAAACAATTTTTCTAACAAACATACATACATTACTATTAATCAATCATTATTTATCATTAGTAGTAATTAATAAATAACTCCATATTATTACGTTATTTTCTAAAAAGGGGAGGTGTAGTATATCCATACCAAAAATCATTCAACACAAAGAGCTCAACTTGTAACACTTTGTTGCAAGTATAAACAATCAAATATGTACGCAATAAAACATAAGTGTGCACTTGAATATGTTTATGTGTATACACTAACATACTCACATAAATATACAACTAAACATGTTCATATATGTATGTACATTTATATATGCACATACATATATTCATATGAGCAGCAATGCACAGGCGTAACATGAGCTAGGGCCAAGCCAGCGCGACTAGCATACAGTAGAGCTAGAATAATGTTAGAGGAACGTAAGGAAAATCAGAAACATTTTTATGACAATAAGTCAGCAGATTTTAAAATAGAAATAGGAGATAAGGCCAAGCACTTTGACGCAAGCGCCCTAAATAATATGTATGTATGTACTGACACTCTCCCTCTCTTTTGTAGCTGTCGCATAAGTCGCAGCATAAGAATATCTATGCAACAATAGGTTAAGCAAAAGAATATTATTGGAATAAAAATCAATCTGAATATTACCACCAACCAACACTGACCTGTTAGTTCTCTATTAATTAAACCAAAGTGGAACCCGGTCATTACGAGTCTTCAGGATACCCGAAAAAAAGGGCAAACGGAGCACCTGCGAATATAGGACTACCCTGGTAAGTAGTCCGGTAACTTATCTCTGTGTGTCCAGTGTTGCATTGCGTTTTTATGCGTGTTTGATTTGCTGATTTCAAGCAATGATATAGTAGGCTGAACAGCGTTTAAGCAGAGCCAATATATTGTCTAAAACTTGTGTTAAGTCTGTCCGATTTTATTGAATCTCACACAGATCGCATGGTTACGCTGAGTTTACAGCGGCGGAGTCACAGCTTAGATGCTTAACATCAACGAAGTGTTTCAAATGATCCGCCGGCATCTCTTTTTGTTTCCGAACAGTATCATAATACCCTTGCAAAACGGGTATATATTTTGGTCAGAAGTGTGCAACGCATAGAAGGAAGCGTTTTCGATCATATAAAGTATATAAATAGCCATGTCCGTCCGTCTGTCCGTCCGTCCGTCCATTCGTCTGTCCGTACGTCTGGATCAACGCAAACTCCTCCTAAACCGTTGGAGCTACAGAGTTGCAATTGTTGGCTTGTATTACCTGCAGCGGTTGAATATTTCGAATTCAGACGGATCGGAACACAATATCGTATAGCTCCCATACAAACGGCAAAGTCACGAACTGTGACTAGGTTATCATCTCAATCAATTCATTTTAATAGCACACGGAAGATTGTGGCTTTCAGTGTTAGAGAAATATTAAAATATCGAATATTTCATATTCCACCACTGCAAGACATTATTATCTATTTAAATCATTTAGAGAAATTACAGTCTTTAGTTACCAATCAAAACATGCTTATGTTTCTAGACCATTCTAAATCTTCAAGGCTCAAAATAATTGTATTTCAACTAAATAAAGCGAAAAAGTATTGGCAAGGCATAACAATACCAGACTCCACATTTTATGCATACTCTTAGGTGTCGTAAAACGTAGTTTGCTAGCTTCGCCCTTTATGAGGCCTAACGGTATTGTAAGCATTTCCAATTTTTACGGTTCTTTAAGTTTCATATTCCAACCAGTTTTAGCGTTGATATATAGCCATTGCAATGCTAGAGTTCTTTGTAATCTCTCAAACAACCTGCATACTTTTTTGTTTTCTTTTGAAGATTGACCTCGATCAAAATTAAAAGCAAGGTTTGATTAAAATGTTAAATATAAAAATAACGTAATGAAACCAGGTGTAGAAACTGTATCCAGCGTTGTAAATTTTAATTTTCCGCTGTCGTCTCGCCGACTTGGTATACCATGCACCAAGTGGAACAAATATTTTTACAAGACTTATTGACGTGTCGAAATTGATTTCGATAGTTAAAAAATTTTGCGGGGGTTATATGGTTGGAAGTGGTAACTCTGGTGACTCTAGCTTTGTCAGTCAACAGAAATTTGATGCCTCTAGCTAGTATAGACTTTGAGAAAATAACTTGTGTGGGCGAAAGTGGACTATTACATACCAAATTTACGGGTTTTGGCTTTTATAGTGTTCGAGATCTAGGTGTTTATCAGAGAACTGCAACAAGCCACCGGTACTCAAGGTGGACCGGGTAAATGTTGGGTGATTTTGACACCCGGGTGTTTTAAACCACCGCACAAATGAGTACAATCGCTCGCCTCACGAAAATACTTGAGTGTTTGTGCACACAAGCTGCAAAAGTGAGTTGGTATTTTTTTCGCAAATGTGTGTACAGCTTGTGCATTGAGCTTTGAAAAAAAGGATGGGTGAAAAAACATATACAAAAATTAAGTCATAGAATGTGTAGAGTGTCGCCGATGTTGCGGTGTCTTTTGTGCAAGTAGCAAATTACGCTCTTGCCTTTTTTGCGGCTACCTTATAAATACCACGATTTATTAAACCTTTAACTTCTTCTGCTGTCATTGTTTTCGATGGCAAAATCAAACACGTACTGATCAAAGCTAAGATGTGATTTAATTCAGAAGCAAATAGCGCACAATTTGACACACACACCATGGTGCCTATAAAACAGTGTGAAAAGGACAACACGCAATAAACGCAAGTCTACGTTCGCTTTAAGAGTGTTCAACCGGCACGCGTTGCCGTAAAATACTTGTTTGAGACGTAAACGATTCTTTCTGCCTGTTACATACATTTTACCCTATGGGTGCATGGTATAAAAACATAACACTACTCAGACTATTGCCTATATATTTTTAAGGACTTTTTGAAAACAACTTATTCTTCATCGGGATATCGATCAAATTTCCCGAATACGTATTAGTTAAAAAAGTCTAATTGTTTGTTTAATTCAATGAAAGTTCGCTTCTCATCGAGCACCAGCCTTTTAAAATTCACATCTTTAACAATCAATGTAGTCTGCAATGCCTCTCAAAGTGATGTCATATATTCCGACTTCAGCAAGGTTTTTATTTGGAAAAATAATACGATACTATTCTTTGATATGAACAACATCGGCATAATTTTTTAAATTTGTTAATCAACACTGCCATATGTAAGGTAATGACTTTTCAGGGTTACTCTCCTCAACTGGACGGACGAACTGACTTAGGTGGTAAAACTGTCACACAGACGAACAGGATTAGATCGACTTGGATTTCAATAGTTATCAAGAATTTTTGTAATTTAAACCATCGTAAGAAATACCATTTATAGGTAATATTTTACTAACTGAATCGTAGTTTTATTATTATTCTGCCCACTCAATGGTAGGTATAAATGTTATGATCGTCTTTGTAGTATAATCCTGTAGAGTAGAGGGCCAAGTGAAGAGGCAGATAGATTCGTAAAGATAAGGTGAGAAAAGTTGTTCAGAACGCGATAGTGTAGGGAGGAGTTAGTGCAACATCTACTGGGATAAATAGGAAAGAAGCCTTTGGGCCAATGTTAAGGAACAAAAAAAAAATCTAGAAAATCAGGCGAAATTACTTTAGTTTTGCTCAGCTTATGAAAAAACAGAGCGCAACGAACAAGTACAAATTCCGTTCTAAAGAGAAGGGAGAATTATAAGAAGAAGACTGCCTGAATAAGGAGAAATGCCAATTCCCAGAAGCTGCCTTCCTATTCACTAATCTTGTCCTTATCCGCAGAGAATATTTCTGATTGCAACGCTCGAAACCTTTTCCTGACCACTGTAAGCCGGGGCATACGATAAAAATGCTAATAAAACACATCTTTTATGTCAGGGATGCACAGTGGTTGCGCTTGTATGGAGTGAGCGGCCAAAAATACTTCTAGTAGAGATATCGAGCTAAAATTTTTACTGAAAGGTCTATAAAAGATTGTAACTATAATATATAAAAATGGATAGATTTGGACAATCGCACTCCCATCTGTTCACCCACTTCCATCCAAAGAAAATATTTATTTTTGTTTTTATTGTAAAGTTTATTTTTTAAACTGTGTCTTCTAATAAATCTATAGTAGACCTTAATAGCATGGACCTTTGTTTATTAGTTAGTTTTCTGATTCCTGAAATTAAAGGATCTGAGCTTAAAAGTAATCTGTTCATTAAATCTGTATTCGTTATTACTCTTGATAGTTTTTGGGTGTGCTTCAATCTAAATATTTTAATGTCTTTATTTCTCGCCTCTGCGGCTTCTTCAGAAAGCTCTCCGATTGGTACCAAGCAATGCTTTATTACTTCAGAGCCGTGTATTAATACCTTATGGACAGTCGGAGGAAGATAATACCAAGAATATTCATCGACAAGCAGCTTAGCGGTTTCAAAGGCATAGTCCCTGAACTTCTCTGCATTTATTTTGTGTCCTGAAGACATGGCCTGAAGAATTGTTGAACATCTTAGAATTAAAGCCTCATCGAGACCCGTAATTTTGGCAGATTCATGTGGATTGGTGAAAAACTTTCTTGCTGTGTTGCCATCATTAGAAGTTCCACTTCCACCAGCTTTTGGCTTGTCGACTATTAAGCCCATTAAATTTCGAAAGTCAGACTGAATTTGTTGTTTCCTTTTTAGAAGCATCTGCTTTCCCTCATGAGTGCGAATTTGCCAGGCTTTTTGGTCTAGCCGATACGAAATATGAAGAAAATATTCGAAAAAACGCATATATGAATGTAATGGGGAGAGTCCAAATCTATAGCGTTCATCCCGTACTGATTTTTCGATGCATTTATCCAAATCATTCATTTCCGTAGGCTTTGCCCCGCATATATAACATTTTGCTGAAGATGTTTGGTTTAAAGCATTACATATCTTTCCATCCACCATAGTGAGCTGCAGTGAGTGATTTATTTTTATCTTTTTATTTTCGCTCTCCAATGTTGTGGGCCGAAGCATGTCAATTTTATCATTAAAATATTTTTCTTCATCGATTGACAACTGCGTTATTTCCTTTTTAAATTGAAATCGAATGGGCCTACAAAAACGAGTCGATGACGGTCGTGGATTCTTCCAAATAATTTTAGACTCATCCGATTCACTTATTAGTCTGAGAGGTACGTACGAGGTTACAAACAAACTGCTATCTGATAAATCAATGTCTGTAACCTTTTGTTTGTACTCAGCTTGCCCAGTGCTTCCATCGAATCCCCACTTCCCAATCAGAATCAGGTTATTGGCCGAATCGTCCTTTATATTTTGAATAACTTCAGTCTGAAGTTGCATAATGCGAGAGGCAGTGTGATCCAGCAAGCTCTGAAGTTCAACTTCAGCATGGGATTCGGTCACCATAATTTCCTTAGGATAGCCTTTGCTTTTGGCACTCAAAATTTTTTCATAACTGGGCAATAAATCGCTTGAAGTTTTCGAGTTTACAAATCCACGAATTAGCATGTATTGGTGTTTTGTTAAGTTTGTTTCCATGAAAAGCGATAAAACTTCATCAATATTTGCTTCCGAACATACTGCATTCGATGGAAAACTGGTACGCAAAAGCGAAGCAGCAGACTCATCATGTTTTACCAGCTCGGCTATTCTTCGTCGTTTAGTCCTTTGAAAAGACTCCATGAAATCTTTTTTCGGCCTTTCACGCTCAGTTTCTTTTTCTTTTGATTCAGATATTTTGTGGGCACAGCACAATGAAATACATTCCTTCTCATTCAGCCAATGACTTTGAAATGGACCACTAAAGATCTCGTTCGATTGTACTTTTGCCAAAAAGTTACAATTCTTTTGCATATATATGAAATTCGTCTTGATAAATCGTCCAGTTCGGTAACATAGCCGTTTTTTTCAATTTCTCCGTGTACAATATCATTTAATGCCTTAAATTTTTGTGCATGGTCACCTTTTTCTGTACACCAAAGATCAAAAATGTATAGGCGTGGAAAAATACACTTATACAAATTGTCTGCCAAAAAAAAATTTAAATGAAAAACCAAGTAAAAAAAATAATAATTAATTAAAAAAGAAATGAATGATTTAACAAAGTCATAGACACCAAAAATCGACGTAGACAAAACAAAAACAAATGCACGATACACAAAACAGATGTTTAGCAGGGCCAGCTGACCACGAAAAACGTAAGGCGTCGCCACGACGCGCCGTCACTTTATTTACGTTTATACACACATTGGCAGATGTTGGCATCTAAGCTTAACATATTTATTACCTTAAAACTCAGACAATTACAATGACATACAACTCAGTTGTGGAATTTTGTGGGAACACAACTAAAACTCCACCTAAACATGAAAAAGACGTTCTCAAAACACATAAAAAATATTAAATCAAATTAATTAATTTCACAAGAACAATTTAATAAGTTGGTTAATATTTTATATTAGAATTTAAAGTAAATACCTTGAACTTCAAAATCCATGCTAATTAATTAACTTTGTAACACTTAAGCTGATGTCTGACCACTTTGAATTGTAGCTTTGATTTGAAAAAAGCTCACTCAATGCATCAGCTTTGCAAAAATGTACACGTGTTCGCGATTTCAAATCTATTTTTAGACAATACAGTTACAAATCCAGAAAAAACCGGTTTACCATCAAGAAGTTTGGACATTTACGAGACAATTTGTGTGCATTTTGTTCAAAAAGCTTGTGATGGATTTTTCGATTTTTGGCCTATGAGCGCAACCACTGTGGGATGGTTGGGTGCGAATTTAACTTAACATTTTTTTATTAGTTACATAAATGCTTTTCTTCCTTATAATTTGATGCATGTTTTTAGTTTAAGCTGAATTTTATAAATTATATAAATAAATAACAAAAATTATGCGTTGTTTATCTAATTTACATACACAGCAGGCTAATAGCTCAATTACTTCAAAAAGCAACAGCGATGAAAAAAAAAACTGTCTTGAATAATGTTAGCACCTCTGCATCATATAAAATATTAATACTACGAACCAACAAGACGCGTAAACTGACAAAGTATCCAAAATATTCAAAATGTTATTTCTAGAATCTTTGGTTTCAAGAAAAAACTACAAAATTTTCAAAATAAAGGTGAGCTAAACTGTAAATGTATTTACGTACTTCAGAACAAGTCCAATTCTGATCTTTAGAACATGTTGCAATCACGCTATAATTTTGCGATCGTGCCATATAAACCACGGATACTTGACGATTGGTATCAGATACCCATCCAGCAGAGGTGAGGTAATAGTCCCTGAAAAACAAATAATATTAATACTCTACAATTTATTATAAGGTCTAATTAACTTACTGCCCAATTATAGATTGAGGTGGCGTTAATTTAATTTTCTGTGTCGAGGCCAAATGGGATATGTCTACTACCCAAAGCTGAACTTCTGGATTGGCAGTGCCTGGAGTAGGATAACGAACATTTTTTGTTTCAGGAAAAGAACTTCCTGAGCTCATACCACTACCAGCTATTATCGCTCCAGATGACAACCACGGGTACGTCATCATACCTACATGAGTATCATTAAACAGAGCAAACATAAAGTGAGTTCCATCAGCAGAGGGCCATATAGCTTCTGGGTTCTCGAAAATTTCTTCTGCAAAAATGAAAAAAGAAAAAGTTTTATTTATTTTTATACTATTGGTCAAAAAATTGTAAAATTGGTCAGATATTTTTAACGCAGAAATGGAGCCCCCATAAAGTATATATATTCTTGATCAACATGAGATCTAATGTCCGTCTGCCCGTTGTGCGTGTGCGTTTTAATCAGCTATCTCAATAGCTAACTGGATGAAACTATTTCAGCATGTTATAACCTGGGTGAGATGAAGTATGAAAATCATCCGGATCAGACCACTAGATCACATAGTGATAGATAACCCAGAAGGCCGGGGCTAACTTCGACAGCGTCAAAGTTGGTATATCCTTGCAAGTTTTTTTTACTCTTTCCCTACCTATAGCCGTCAAAGCGACAAAACGTTTTATCTAAATGTGTAATGTTTGCGAAATAACGGTCTACAATCTTAGCATAGGAAATAACGAAGTTATTGATCAAAGTCATTGATTAACACCGATTGATCTTATGGAAACTATATGATATATCACCCGAGTATAGTATCCGAGATATTCCGTCTGTCCGTCCGTCCCTCCGTCTGGATCAACGCAAACTCCTCCTAGACCGTAAGTGCTACACAGTTAAAAATTTGCATGTAGGCTTATATATACTGTGTAATAAGTGTATACCTCGGATATATCATATTGCTCCCATACAAACGGCAAAGACACAAACAGTGACTTTTCTCAATAACATTTCTGAGCTATTGTGGTACAATTTAGTATTGGTGAGTTTATTACATTTGTAAAGGACTGTGCCAAATTTGATCAAGATCGGGTGACTATATCATATGGGAGCTACCCGTAGAAACGATCGGTCGAAAACAGTTACATTGTAAATAACTTCGTTACTTTTTGCGCGATTGCTTTTAAATTAATCACTTGTCAGTTTTATATATCTTTTAATGACTGTGCTAAATTTGATCAAGATCAGGGGACTATATCATATTGCTCCCATAGGAACGATCGGTGGTTAACAGTGGTCAATAATCAATAACTTCGTTATTTGCTATGCTAAGATTGTAGGCCGTTCATTTGCAAACATTAGACTTTTTGGATAAAACTTTTTCCACTTTTTACGGCTATAGGTAAAGAAAGAGTAATAAAAACTTGTAGTGATAACATTGACGCCATCGCCTGGACAGTGCTGTACATTAATTTGGTGGGGATCGTGGGTAAAGGCGAAACTATGTAGTTTGACGTTTTTGAAAATCTAGTCTGAAGGCTGCTATTAATGTGGAAAACAAGGCTATGTGCATCTCCAGAGATTAATTCTAAAGAAAGGCATTAAAGGTCAAAGACTTCATGACACTAGTAGCATAATTCTGCATGGGGATTCGAACCCCTCACTTAACATTGTATCTTGGTGAAGGCAACTGACCATTCTTCGATATATGTAGTCCTGTATTTCCTTCTATTCTTTCCTTAACTCTTCTAAAAGAATCCTTGATCTTGTTTTTGTCTCTGATCCCACTGTTAGTGCTGTATCCCGAACACAGCCCCTAGTGAAACCTGAAGATCCTTATCACCCTACCATTGAACTTACTATTTCTTACAATTCCGTTACTAATTCATTTAATAACATCGCAAATTCTCGTCGTAGATGTTTTCGTAAAACAAATTTCAATCTTCTCAATAGCCTTATTTTCTCTTTTGATTGGTCATTTCTTTTTGAGTTCTCTATTACATCGTCTCCCATTTAACTTTCGACTACACCATCTTCTTGTCCCTCTTTATGCTCTTCTTTTCAGATTGAAGTACCCATTACAAGCCCTGGTGTACCTCATTCTATCCCTCACGGGAACTCTGATCAATCACAGGATCATGCTAGCTCTCAATCACTTGCGGATCCCAATGCTCCTCCGCCTCCACTAACTGTAGTGCCCCATCGCAATTATTTATTTCTAGGCTTGCTCCTGATACTTCTGAGTCGTCTGTGGCAGCTTACATTAGTAATATATGCCCTGCTAAAGTTTTAATTCAAAAGTTTAAGTTTTCTAGGCCTCGCGAAATATCCTTTTTTAAAATTACAGTACCTAATGAGTATTTCTCAGCTATGGTTGACACTAATTTCTGGCCAGAGGGCCTAGTTGTACACGAGTTTGCGCCCAATAAGCGCTCCCGTCCATTGCCTGTCCACCTTCCTAATTTATCTTCTGCTTCAAAAAACTAATAACGTCTAGTTTTTACATTCATTATCAAAATGTAAGAGGACTTCTTACCAAGCTCTCGAACCTGTTCTGTGATAGCCAAACCTTAGCTTAGCTTTCTCTGAAACTTGGCTTAACTCCTCTGTTTTGGATAATGAAATTCTTTCTAATAACTTTATTTCTTATAGGCTTGATCGTGTTGGTCGTCGCGGCGGTGGAGTACTTATTGCTGTCAACTCGAATCTGTGTTCAAGTGTTGTGCCGATTGAACTGCCCTTAGATGTTGAGTTTATTTGCGTCGAAATTACATGTTCCAACTTTAGCTTATATATTTCTTGTTCATATATTCCTCCAGCTTCTGATATAAAGACCTATATTTGCAAACTATTTTTAATCGTCTTAAAGATCGCGATTTCCTTATAGTTTTAGGTGATTTCAACTTGCCTAATATTTCTTGGCTTGTTGATGATAATCTATCTTTTTTAATTCCTTCATCACAACATGTTTTTTTTGATAGCCTACTTGAATGTCCGCTATATCAGTTGAATTCTTTCCTTAACTCTTCTAAAAGAATCCTTGATCTTGTTTTTGTCTCTGATCCCACTGTTAGTGCTGTATCCCGAACACAGCCCCTAGTGAAAGCTGAAGATCCCTATCACCCTACCATTGAACTTACTATTTCTTACAATTCCGTTACTAATTCATTTAATAACATCGCAAATTCTCGTCGTAGATGTTTTCGTAAAACAAATTTCAATCTTCCTCATAGCCTTATTTCTTCTTTTGATTGGTCATTCCTATTTGAGTGCTGCGATATAGATCGTGCAGTGAAGTTTTTCTACTCTGCTCTTAATTCTCTAATTGATAAATGCGTTCCTTATGTGAATGTCTTTACCGTCTCCAGCGCGCCAGTCTGGTTCACACGTAGGCTCTCTAATCTCCGTAACATTAAATCGAGATATTTTAAAAGATTTAAAAAAACTGGTTCGAGACTTGACTATTCAAATTACTGTATAGCCAAATCTCAATTTTGTCTTTTAAACACTCAATGCTAGGGTTAAATTTTATAAGAACCCCAAAAGATTTTATAATTTTGTTAATTCCAAAAGACGCTCTAATGTACTACCTTCCACCTTCAGACTTAATGACCAGACTGCTAATAATGATTCAGATATTGCAGATCTGTTTGCTAAATTCTTTCAGTCGACTTATTCTACTACTGTTTCGGAATCCACACCCTATCCCTTTTCAATCCCACATTTAAATTGTATGTTTTTTCCTAGTATTACTGAAGACTGTATTATCTCTAGCTTGTCATCTATGACGCCTTCCTTCGTTCCCGGTCCTGATAATATACCTAGTTGCATCCTTAAAATGTGGTTATTCTTTAGATCAAGTGAGACTTGTACCTTTCTCGATATTTGGAAGGAGTCTTTTATTATTCCGCTTTTTAAAAAGGGTAGCAAATCGGATGTTTCTAACTACCGTGGCATTGCCAAACTTTCGGCAATACCAAAGCTGTTTGAGAAAATTATTACGTCTTCCCTTCAACACCTATCCAGATTCACTATTTCTCCTTGTCAGCATGACTTCATGAAAGGTCGTTCGTCGCTTACTAACCTTTTAGAATTGACTACCCTTGTACACCATGGCTTCCGTAAAAAGTGTCAAACTGATGTTATTTATACTGACTTTAGTAAGGCTTTCGATACGGTTGATCATTCTATGCTTCTCGCGAAACTTAACATAATGGGTTTTCCCCAAAACTGTTGGCTTGGTTAAAGTAGTATCTTATTGGCAGAACCCAAAAGGTGTCTTTTCGTTATTCGATATCTAAAACTGTTCGAGTTACGTCAGGTGTACCCCAAGGCAGTCATCTGGGCCCCCTGTTATTTACACTGTTTATAAATGATTTGCCTTTGGCCATGGCTCATTCACGCGTGCTCATGTTTGCGGATGACGTGAAGATTTTTTATTCCTATAATGATCCTTCTTTCCAACGGTACTTGCAATCAGATCTCGATGCGTTCTGTGATTGGTGCCACGTTAATAAATTACACCTTAATGCCTCTAAGTGTTCTTTTATGACTTTCAATCGTTTATCTCCGTTCCTAGCTCATTACTCTGTTAAGTCTGTTCTGTTAGATTGTGTACCATCATTCAAAGAATTAGGCGTGATGTTTGACCCAAAACTTTCATTTAATGTTCATATTTCTTCTATTGTCAATAGAGCATGCAGCCTTCTTGGCTTCATTAAACGTTGGGCCAAAGAATTTGATGATCCCTATGTAACAAAGGTTTTATACACTTCGTTAGTTCGCCCTACTCTAGAATATTGCTCGCCAGTGTGGAATGCGCAATATGATGTTCACCAGCGTAGTATTGAATCGGTACAGAAGCAATTCCTTAAGTTTGCGTTACGCGGTCTTAATTGGGACCCGAGTCTTCGCCTTCATTTCTACTAATTTACTAGATACGCTATATTTTTGTGTTCCCTCACGTCGGACCAGAAACTTTTTTCCTATTCACCTTATTAGATGTCTGACTAACTACTCTCTTCATGAACCTTTTCGTGTTCTTTGCCAATCTTTTAACAACCTTTCTCACCTAATTTCTCCTCATCTTTCTGTCACTTCTCTTCGCGCTATACTTTTTAATCATCTACAGCCAAACCAATAATAATATTCTGGACTTGGATTGGCTGCAACTCATCCCTGACCACATTGGCTGTGAATCGGGGCATAGCTGGCACCTTATGCAAATAAAACACCTCCACCGGGTCGTGGATGTTTAGTTGTGTATATAGCTAAGCTATCTTTTTCAATTAATTATTATCTGTCTTTAGCTTAAGCTTTTTCGTCGACTGCTGTTAGTTGACGTAAATAAATAAATAAACAAATAAATGAGTGCTGCGATATAGATTGTGCAGTGAAGTTTTTCTACTCTGCTCTTAATTCTCTAATCGATAAATGCGTTCCTTATTTGAATGTCTCTACCGTCTCCAGCGCGCCAGTCTGGTTCACAAGTAGGCTCTCTAATCTCCGTAACATTAAATCCAGATATTTTAAAAGATTTACTGTATAGCCAAATCTCAATTTTGTTTTTTAAACACTCAATGCTACAATAATTATATCGTTCGCAGTAAGGTTGAATTTTATAAGAACCCCAAAAGATTTTATAATTTTGTTAATTCCAAAAGACGCTCTAATGTACTACCTTGCACCTTCAGACTTAATGACCAGACTGCTAATAATAATTCAGATATTGCAGATCTGTTTGCTAAATTCTTTCAGTCGACTTATTCTACTATTGTTTCGGAACCCACACCCTATCCCTTTTCAATCCCACATTTAAATTGTATGTTTTTTCCTAGTATTACTGAAGACTGTATTATCTCTAGCTTGTCATCTATGACGCCTTCCTTCGTTCCCGGTCCTGATAATATACCTAGTTGCATCCTTAAAATGTGTTCGAATTCCCTATCTAAGCCTTTATCTCGGTTATTCTTTATATCAAGTGAGACTTGTACCTTTCTCGATATTTGGAAGGAGTCTTTTATTATTCCGCTTTTTAAAAAGGGTAGCAAATCGGATATTTCTAACTACCGTGGCATTGCCAAACTTTCGGCAATACTTAAGCTGTTTGAGAAAATTATTACGTCTTCCCTTTAACACCTATCCAGATCCACTATTTCTCCTTGTCAGCATGGCTTCATGAAAGGTCGTTCGTCGCTTACTAACCTTTTAGAATTGACTACCCTTGTACACCATGGCTTCCGTAAAAAAGGGTCAAACTGATGTTATTTATACTGACTTTAGTAAGGCTTTCGATACGGTTGATCATTCTATGCTTCTCGCGAAACTTAACATAATGGGTTTTCCCCAAAACTGTTGGCTTGGTTAAAGTCGTATCTTATTGGCAGAACCCAAAAGGTGTCTTTTCGTTCCTCGATTTCGAGTTACGTCAGGTGTACCCCAAGGCAGTTATCTGGGCATACTGTCACATTGTTTATAAATGATTTGCCTTTGGCCTTGGCTCATTCACGCGTGCTCATGTTTGCGGATGACGTCAAGATTTGTTATTCCTATAATGATCCTTCTTTCCAACAGTACTTGCAATCAGATCTCGATGCGTTCTGTGATTGATGCCACGTTAATAAATTACACCTTAATGCCTCTAAGTGTTCTTTTATGACTTTCAGACGTTTGTCTCCGTGCCTAGCTCATTACTCTGTTAAGTCTGTTCTGTTAGATTGTGTACCATCATTCAAAGACTTCGGCATTATTTTTGACCCAAAACTTGCATTAAATGTTCATATTTCTCCAATTATCAATAGAGCATGCAGTCTTCTTGGCTTCATTAAACGTTGATCCAAAGAATTTGATGATCCCTATGTAACAAAGGTTTTATACACTTCGTTAGTTCGCCCTACTCTCGAATATTGCTCGCCAGTGTGGAACCCGCAATATGATGTTCACCAGCGTAGTATTGAACCGGTACAGAAGCAATTTCTTAAGTTTGCGTTACGCGGTCTTAATTGGGATCCGAGTCTTCGCCTACCTTCTTCTTCTAGCAGACTTCTTCTTATTAATCTTCCTTCACTTTAAAACCGTAGCCTCGTTTTTGGCATTCTCTTTCTCCATAAACTAGTTAACGGCGAAGTCATTTCTACTAATTTACTAGATACGCTATATTTTTGTGTTCCCTCACGTCGGACCAGAAACTTTTTTCCTATTCACCTTAGTATATGTCTGACTAACTACTCTCTTCATGAACCTTTTCGAGTTCTTTGCCTATTTTTTTACAACCTTTCTCAACTCATTTCTCCTCATCTTCTTGTCACTTCTCTTCGCGCTATACTTTTTAATCATCTACAGCGAAACCAATAAAAATATTCTAGACTTGGATTGCATCAAAAATTTATTCTTTTATTCTATTCTTGCAAGTTACAAGAGGAGAATGAGAGGAGTAGATTTGGCCGACATGCTAATAGAGCATACAAGGTCAACAACCGTTCAAAGAAGTGCTTAATGCCAATATTTTGCTCGAAAAAGGAGTCGAATATCGAATGTTGACAGCTCGCGTTAATAGTGTGCTTGGTGAAAAGGGAAATTTCATTTGCAAATGTCAAAATGCCTTAAGTACAAAGTACACCCATGTTGTAATAATAAAGAAAAGCGTTTTTCAAATAAATAAGAATAACTAAAACGTGCTCCAAAGAAAAAGTTGGCTACTTTTGCATACCACCATTGCTCCACATTGCTGAGGAGAAATTTTAGACAGCGCCCAAACCAGTTTAGTTAAAAAAGTTGTGGGCGATGGCGATACACTTACGACTAATACCTAATTGTTGTCTGGAAGCTGAAGGACAAGCCCAAGCTCATTACGCCTAGCTCATGCTCAGTAACAGACAATCCAGAAAGGTCAGTGCATTTTAAAATTCTAAGATTTTCATAGGAGCCAGGAGTGATAATCAACACTATCGGAATTTTTGTAAGTAGGTGGAGAACAATTAACAATGAAAACCAATTAAAATTAAAAGGCAACAAGAAATTGAAATGTAATCGAAGAGAAGAAAAAAATGTAAAAAAAATAAACAGCATGGAGATAATTATATATTGTTTAATATTAAACATCGTGTTCATCTTAAGTGGATGATCAGATGAACTAAAGAATATATATATAATACAGCTATACTTAGCAACAAACAACTAAGCTAGCATACGACTAAACTTATAATTTTAAACTAGGCAAGAATATGACAATGACAGGATGTGAAGTAGTCGTCGCCAAGCCCAAAAAAAATATAAATTCTCAACCCCCGGAAACGTGGCTTGGATCTCACTAGAACAAGATTTTCTAACAACAATTGTCACCATAGAGGCAAAGATTGCTTTTACAAACTCCGCACTATTGTAAATAAAATCAGTTCATATTTGGAATTCATTAAATGAAGATTGGGTTTTTGTGCTTCTTCCTGCCAACCCTGCTCTTTTTTGATTCTTCGAAAAACTCTGTAATTTCCCCCAAAAAGTACTAAGAGACTCATATATTGGATAAGCTCCTTAAAGTCTGAAATCTTATGCTAGTGCAAATGCTGAGCTAGATAAAAGTGGCAGGTGTTTCCACCTGGTGTTAGTCAAGAGATCATTAAAAGGTTGGCTGTTATCTTGAATGTTATAAATTGCAAGGAAATGGTAAATGGTGAAAAATTTGCCGAATATACTTCAAAAACCGCTCAACTTTTGACTGAATTGTATCTGCAAAAAAAACTTACCCCAACGGTACATAGGATTTTGGCTCACTGAAGGGATTTAATAGAATATCAATGTTTACCAACTGGAGAGCTAATCTAACCAGATTAATAATTATTTTGATAAAAATCAGCAAATTTTCAAAATTACCGTAATGAAAGTTTCCAAAAAAATGTTTTTTTCATTTTTTGTAATTATGTTAGAAAACCGAATTAAAGGGATAGTATTGCACAGAGTGGCGGCCCTAATCCTCCTTCCGACAATGACCCTATGTCACCAAATGTTCAGCAGCTAATATCGTTTAGGACTCCGGCTTTGGCCGGTGTGGAGTCTCTTCCCATATCCCGTGGAGGCAGTATCCTACCTACTAACACGATATCTGTTGTAGAGTCCGAACCGTGCGGGGAAACATCCGTTCCCAGAAATATTGCTGCTTCCCTAACTCAAATAAATCCTGTCCGGAATAGTCGTGACAGATCACTAGATTTGGTATTTGTGTTGGGTTCTTCCAACTGCGATGTTTCCAGGACTGATCCCTTACTTATCCCTGAATACAACTTTCATCCAACTCTGGATGTAACCATTGACATTCCTTTTAGGGTTATATCTCGAAATAATATCGAGACGATATATAACTCGATGGCTCCTCCGATGTTTTCGCCAGACAAACTTTACTAAACTTAAAATTGGTCATATCTGTATACCTGCACGGATTTGGACTCAGCCATTTCTGTCTTCTATAAAACTCTTGAATCGTTCTTCGATGTTCGTGTCCCGCGTGTGATCCAAGAATGGTCTAATAGACCTCCCTGGTTCTCACGTGAGTTATGTAACTTGAGGATCAAGATGCTATTAAAGATTTTGCTCGATCAAATTTTATGGTGCTGAATTCACATTGCTACAAGGATTATCTTCAGCGATGTAAACTTAGGTTTTCTCGCGATCCTAAGCAATTTTATAAATTTGTAAATGTTAAACGTAAGACATCGGTGCACCCGTCTTACTTGTCAAAAACAATAAAGCTGATCAGGCAATTGCCGACATGCTTGCTGATTTTTTCAAAACAACTTATTCCTCTTCGATTTATCAAGCAAATCCTCCTTATCCTCATCACTTACAATCGCCTAATTGCATTTTAGACCCTGTGTTTGATGAAAGTTCGGTTCTTAGCGTGCTCAGTTCCGTCAAACCAATATATGCACCTGGCCCTGATGGAATACCAGGCTGCGTATTAAGGTTTTGCGCGGAGGCCCTATGTAAGCCAATACTTAAGTTGTTTACACTGTCCGTCACATCTTCCGCCTTCCCGCCTATCTGGAAGGAATCATTTATTATTCCTCTTCATAAAAAGGGGAAAAAGTCCGAAGCCTCCAATTATAGGGGTATTTCTAAATCGTCTGCCATACCCATAGCATTTGAGAAAATAATGACATCTCAATTGCTTCATTTTTGTAGCTCTATTATTTCGTCATCCCAACATGGGTTTAAAAAACTTAGATACGACAACTACTAATTACTATTAGAATTTACATCTCACTCGATCAAAGGATTCAAGACTGCCGTGCAAACTGACGTCATTTATACTGTTAATCATACTCTGTTTTTATATAAGTTGAACGCACTTGGCATCCCCAGCCTTTTGCTTGATTGGATTCTTCAATATCATTCTAAGCGTACACAAAAGGTCCTCTTTAAGTCTTAATTTTCTAAGATTATCCAAGTGACCTCTGGAGTACCCCATGGTAGTCATTTGGGCCCATTGCTATTCACTTCTTTTATAAGTGATCTTCCATTGGTAGTGACACACTCTTGTGTGCTTATGTACGCGGATGATGTTAAGCTTTACCTCAGTTTTAAAGACATATCGTCTTCTTGCCTGCTTCAATTCGATCTGAATGATCTTCAGAGTTGGTGTGAAACCAACCTATTAAACCTTTACGGCTCTAAATGTAAAGTTATGTCCTTTTATAGATGCACTCCATACTTAGCAACTTATTATCTTAACGACACTGCCTTAGAGCGGTTAGATATTATCAATGACTAGGTGTTCCGATGGATCATAAGTTAACTTTTAATACTCATATTGGTCACGATACGATACGATAGTCAAAAGAGTTTGACGATCCGTACACATCCAAAATTCTGTATACTTCATTAATCCGTCCTATCTTAGAGTACGGATCTTGCATATGGTCACCTCAATATGAGACGCACCAAAGTAAAATTGAATCTGTTTAAAAGCAATTTCCGCCTTTTTCTCTTCGCGGTCTAACTAACTGGGATCGCAATGTCAATTTGCCATCATATTCCAGTAGGCTTCTGTTAATCAATCTTCCTTATTTAATTAGTCGTAGAGTAATGCTTGGTGCTATCTTTATTCACAAACTTTTAATAGGTGAAATAGACTCACCTAAGCTATTTTCCCCGTAGACCTAGCAAGGTTATCTAGTAAGAGGGATGAATAAATAAATGGATACCTAATCATAATACAATATACACCATGCGATCATATGTATTACAAAGAGACAGAGAGTAAAAAATGTGTTCTATATACTTGTCCAAATTGTAGCCATAGGAAGGTCAGATAAGCCACGCTACTATGGGAGACGCAATATAGTAATATATGTAATCATATAATATGGTCTCCCGATCCCAATCAAATTTGACACAGTCACTGTTCTTGATTTTAGGGTTTTTATGGGAGCTATATGATAAGTGGTGCGATTCGACTGAATTCTCGAAGTACAATTCGCGCAGTATAAGTACAGAAGCCCACAAAATTCTCTGTAGCTCTTACGGTCTAGAAGGAGTTTGCGCTGATCCAGACAGATGGACAAACCGACGGTCATTGCTATATGAACTCTTTTTGCTGATCGAAAATGTATATACTTTATATGGTCGGAGATGCTGCCTTCTACACGTTACACACTTTTGACCAAAATGAATATAACTTTTTTGCGTGTTGTCTCGCCGAGTTAGGTATACCATACACCAATAAAACAAATATTTCAAATTTATAATAACAAATGAATTTACGTATTTTTAAAAAACATGCTCTGTTCACATGCTTTTTACATGCATATCTTAGTATTTCACTAACTTAAGCATACTAACACCGTAGCGCCTCCACCAGCCAACGGCCAACTCCGGCCTTAGGCAAAAATGTTTATATGCATAACATTGCTATTTTTAGTCCGATTTTGATCAAATGTGGTATTTTGCTAGATATTAGTATTAAATTTAAGTGCATAAGGTAAAAAAGTACGGGAGATAATCAAGTTTTTCAAATTACGGGGGCGAAAAGAGGCGTGACAAAATCTTTACACATACATAATGTACGCATTTACTAAGCAAATATACATACCAAATATGGTGTCTCTAGCTAGAATAGTTTTTGAGATAAACGTTTTGTTTAAATTGCGGGGGCCGAAAGGGGCGTGGCAAAAATTTGATATAAACTTGATCACCTTACATAGTACACGGTCTACATACCAAATTTGGTGGCTCTAGCTTTTACAGTCTCCGAGATCTAGGTGCCGTATGAACATCCGGACGGACATGGCTAGATCGACTCGGCTGTTGATCCTGATCAAGAATATATATACTTTATGGGGTCGGAGAAGCTTCCTTCTGCCTGTTACATACATTTTGGCGACTTTAATATACCATTTCACCCTATGAGTGTATGGTATAAAAAGTGGCAGTACTCCGAAAATAACCACACCAAATGAGCTACTCGTTAACACCCGTTACACCCCTAAGCGGGAATCGTTTTAAAATTCATGCCGATCAGCAAGACGCCCAAGCCGGCGCTGTAGAATAAGCTAAATCGGCTAGACCACCCCCACTATACATCCGTGGAGCCAATTGCACCGCCTTGATTTCG
The DNA here is from genome assembly GCF_018902025.1 of Drosophila willistoni. Taxonomy (NCBI): domain Eukaryota; kingdom Metazoa; phylum Arthropoda; class Insecta; order Diptera; family Drosophilidae; genus Drosophila; species Drosophila willistoni. Next base: position 497,637 of record NW_025814455.1, on the reverse strand, counting down.
AAACTAGTATAAACAGGAGGGGCAAATAACTTTGTTGTAACCCCTCTTAATAGGGGAAACATAAAATAAATTAAATGTCAAACCCAAACTGAGGACAATTTCAGCATCATCAAAAAGTAACTCCGTAATGCTTATATCAACCTCTATACCTACCAACTAAAAAGCAGTAATGGGCTTCAGGTTGTGTTAAAGAGGACTGCGTCATTGATTCCAACACAAGAAATAGCAAGCGCGTTGTCAATATCATCAACAGAAATAAAGTCGCACAGCCGTTCTTTAAAATCAAGCTCCAACCAGATGCAAAGCGGTCAAAGCCAAATGTAGTTCACCCCATCTATAACCTTCAACTCGTATTCATCAAAAGAATCACCGTAGAGGAGCCTCATATGAGATACCAACCACCTCAGTGTAAAAACTACCAGGAATACAAACACGCCTCTAACAATTGCAACCTTAAGTCTCTATCTGTTGGCTGTAGCAAACATCATAAAGATGGGAAATCGAACACTTTTTAAGGATGCAACATGGAATATTATCAGCCCTGGGTACGCAGCACGACGTCATAGATGAAAGGTTTAGAATTAACAAATATGTAAAATTTTTTCGGGTTTTGATAGAATTCAACCCCACATTGCACGAAATAATTATTGTAGCTCTGAGTATTTAAAAGACAAAATTGAGAATTCGCTACACAATAACTTATATAGTCAAGGCGCGAACCAGTTTTTTTGAGTCTTGTAAAATATCTTGATTTAATGTTACGTAGATTAGATAGCCTACGGGTGAACCAGATGGGCGCACTGGAGATCGTAGAAACATTGTGGGCGGTAGATAAACCGATGACAGAAATAATAAGAGTTTTGTGTTATTATTGTTTTGTCTTGCTCCAAGTATAGCGCGAAGAGAAGTGACAGAAGAATGAGGAGAGATAACGTGGGACCTTTCCCAACCTTTTGTTAAACGATTTGCAAAGAGCACGAAAAGGTTCGTGAAGAGAGTAGTTAGTCAGACATCTACTAAGGTGAATAGGAAATAAGCGTTTAGTCCGACGTGAGGGAACACAAAAATATAGCGTATCTAGTAAATTAGAAGAAATGACTTCTCCGTTGGCTACTTTATGGAGAAAGAAAATGCCAAATACAAGCCTACTGTTGCAAAAAAAAAAAAACGGTTGAAAAACATTAATAAGAAGAAGTCTGTCAGAATAAGAAGGTAGGCGAAGACTCGGGTCCCAATTAAGACCGCGTAACGCGAACTTAAGGAATTGCTTCTGAACCGATTCAATACTACGCTGGTGAACATCATATTGAGGGTTCCACACTGACGTAACTCGAAATCGAGGAACGAAAAGACACCTTTTGGGTTCTGCCAATAAGATACGACTTTAACCAAGCCAACAGTTTTGGGGAAAACCCATTATGTTAAGTTTCGCGAGAAGCATAGAATGATCAACCGTATCGAAAGCCTTACTAAAGTCAGTATAAATAACATCAGTTTGACACTTTTTACGGAAGCCATGGTGTACAAGGGTAGTCAATTCTAAAAGGTTAGTAAGCGACGAACGACCTTTCATGAAGCCATGCTGACAAAGAGAAATAGTGGATCTGGATAGGTGTTAAAGGGAAGACGTAATAATTTTCTCAAACAGCTTTGGTATTGCCGAAAGTTTGGCAATGCCACGGTAGTTAGAAACATCCGATTTGCTACCCTTTTTAAAAAGCGGAATAATAAAAGACTCCTTCCAAATATCGGGAAAGGTACAAGTCTCACTCGATATAAAAAATAACCGAGATAAAGGCTTAGATAGGGGACTCGAACACATTTTAAGGATGCAACTAGGTATATTATCAGGCTCAGGTACGAAGGAAGACTTCATAACTAATAAGCTAGATATAATACAGTCTTCTTCTAAAATTTTTTTGGGGTTCTTATAGAATTCAACCTTATAGCGCACGATATAATTATTGTAGCATTGAGTATTTAAGAGACAAATTGAGATCTCGCTGCACAATAATTTGCATAGTCAAGTCGCGAACTAGTTTTTTTAATCCTTTTTAAAATATCTCGATTTAATGTTATGGAGATTAGAGAGCCTACGTGTGAACCAGACTGGCGCACTGGAGACGGTAGAGACATTCACATAAGGAACGCATTTATCAATTAGAGAATTAAGAGTAAAAAAAAAAAAAAAAAAAAAAAAAAAAAAAAAAAAAAAAAAAAAAAAAATTTAATAAAATTTAATTTAAGGGGTGGTAGCCCCTTCTCAGAGCTAAACGGATCCAAAAAGCCAAGAATATCGCGGACATCAAAGGAAAGAAAAATTACCACTAATGAAAGCCAATCAGAATCTGAATATAACGAAGTAGAAATGACAGAAATGCCAAAATCCAATGACTCGGCACCAAAGGAGAATAAAGATCCAACAGAAATGTCAAATGGCAAATCGCAAAATAACGTTCTATATTATAACAATACACACAAGGGACCATTTGTGGTGTATGTAGACAGAGTAGATGGAAATAACAAAGAGAGCAATAAAAGCAGATTACCAATTAATCCATTAGAGCTAAATGCAGTTTTGTTTAAACTAAAAGTCAAAGACATAATAACTGTCAATAAAATAGGATATGGACGTTGCAAGGTAGAATTTAAATCGGCAGCTGCAGCCAACATATTTATCGCATCGGACCTTAAAAAATATGACTATGAACCCAAGTTACTAAAGCATTTCCTATACAAAACTGGAATCATATTCCAGATCCCCACAAGATTCTCAGACGAAGAACTTAAGGAGTATATCTCAACACCAATGGACATACACGAGATTATTCGTGTGCGTAGAAAGGAGAAGGACAATCTAATTGCAACATCTAGAGTTAAAATAGTTTTCAAAGGATCTCAAATACCAACAGAAATAACTTTTCTATACTCAAAAGTTCCAGTAAGTCCTTTTGTACCTTTTAATCAATGCTACAGATGCTTCAGATTTAATCACTTTGCGCAACACTGCAAACAGTTAGACCAAAAGTGCAACAAATGCTCCCTGTCACATGATAAAGAAAAAACCTGCACACAAACTATTTGTATCAATTGCAAAGAAAATCACCCAGCTACCTCAATCGACTGCCCCGCTCGCAAGAGAGCCTTTGCCATACAGAAATGTATGACAATGGAGAATCTATCCAGAAATGAGGTAAAAATTAGATATCCAGCTCTTTTCCAAAGACAAAATACGATAGACACTAATGATACAACACAATTTCCCATTCCAACATGGCAAAAGACATCTACAACCCCAACTCTGCAGAACAACACAAAATTATCAACAGAACAACTACACGCTCACATCCCATATAATAAATCATTAAGAAACATGCAAAACAGACGAAATGAAGAGAGAAACTCTTCTGAAACAATGAGTACCTGGAAAGCGACTCTAAATGAACACAAAATTACTTTAAATGAGAAATACGTTAACACACATACAAACAACACATTTAAACCAACACCCCCAACCATTACATCCCAATCTAATCAGTCTACTGACAGCCCCTCTGCTCTTGAAATGGCAAAAGAAGGCTTATCACAGCTGGCTATAGACATATCCTCATTTATAACTAATCCAAATATTCAACTAAATTCAGTCCACTATAAATTTTTAGAGACACTAAGAGATAGAATCGCACAAACTAACACAAAAATAGATATTATAAAAATAAACCAACTTAATTAAATTCAAATCTTAATCCTTACTTAGTACCTTACACTCAACATCTTATTATAATAGACATATGAAGATTCTACAGTACAATATACAGAGCCTAACGCATAACAATAATAAACATCTACTAGAAATATTTTTAATAAACAACGACATTGATATAGCAATTATATCTGAAATCTGGGTCACAAATAATGCTAATTGTAGTTTAGCGAATTACAACTTTATTTGCCACCCCAGAGCAGATGGATATGGCGGAGTAGGCATATACCTAAAAAAATATATAAAATTCACACAATTAAATTGCATTAGTGAAGTAGAAGTGATTTCAGTGTCCACTATGAACCTGAAACATAACATCAATTTATTTAGCGTCTATGCAGCGCAAAGTTTAAGTGATGATCTTTTTGAGAAAGGATGCAAAGAAATTCTAACGAGGGCAAACCAGACTAATGGTTTAACAATCATAGGAGGAGATCTTAACGCCAAATCACAAATATGGGGAAACACGATTCAAAACAACAGAGGAAACATCCTAGAACAATTACTAATAAACAACAACTTTTATTGTCTTAACAATGGCAACCCCACATATTCACACAACGCATCGTACTTTTCTACCTTAGACATCACATTAATTAACAACTACAACCTCAACCCAAAGTGGACAGTGACAAACGCAAAAATATCAAACAGCAACCATTTACCAGTTATACTAGAACTAGACGAAACATACGAAGTACAGAATCAAAAAAGGATAAATCACAAGAAAATACTTCAAGCCTTCTCAAAAATTCACATTTCTTCACTGGACAACCTGACATCAACTTCACAAAATATAACTAGACAGAATACAATTTCGATAGACCCAAAAAATAGATACAAACCAAAAAAATATTGGGATGAACATTGTGACAGACTTTTTAGACTTAGAAACGCGTGCAGACAGAAATATTATAAAACAAAACTTCACACGGACGCTTTAATTTATTTAAAAAGCAATAGAACATTGAACAACTACTTACATAAAGTTAGAAAAAACAATATAGACAAGCTAATGGACGAAATTTCAAAAACTAATTCAGCAAAAGAAATGTGGCAAAAAATTACAGCCCTTAAACAATATAAAAAACTTAAACCGACAAAAAACGAAAAAACTGATGAGGATCATGAAAAATTTCTTAAACAAATGGCGACGGTACCTGACACTTCAGACTGCATTAGAATGAAACCACCTAACACCTGGCTACTACCCGCTAGCAACTCAAACTTTACTGACAACGATTTACTTGACTTTTTAAATTCCCGCAACCCGGACTCAGCAAAAGGTCCAGACAATATCTCATATAGAATGCTTCTAGCCTTACCACCCTCAGAAATTCAAATTTTGGTATCCCTGCTAAATGAGACTCTAGACAACGGTGACATACCAGCTAGTTGGAGAAAAATAAAAGTAGTACCTGTCCCTAAAAAGAATCTAGACTCAGCTATAATAACAAACAATAGACCTATTTGCCTACTAAGCGTAGTTTTCAAATGCTTAGAAGGTTTGGTAAAAACAAGGATGGAAAACCATATAAACAACAACAATATATTGCCCCCGAGATCTTACGGCTTCCGTAAACACCACTCCACATCGAACTGCATCAATGACGTTTTAAACAATATAGCAAATCTGAAAGCTAGGGGCATGCACGTTTGTGCATCTGTATTAGATCTAAGCAAAGCCTTCGACTCTGTTAATATTCCCATTCTAGGCAACAAGCTAATAGATTTAGGTTTCGATCACAGACACATACAATTCATTTACAACTACCTTAAAGAAAGAGTTTTGACTATGGGAAGAACAGAAATAAAAATAAGAAAAGGAGTAAGTCAGGGTAGCTGCCTTAGTCCAATACTTTTCAATTTATACACAGCTGAGCTGCACAAGATAAGCAACCAAATTAACAGCATACTATTTCAATATGCTGATGACTTTTTCCTGGTATGTTACCATAAAAACTTTTCAGACGCTAAAAACATATTAGAAAGACAAGTTACAGAATTTAGTAAAATGTGTAATAAAATCAACCTGTCATTCAACCCGAACAAATCTGCTGCTTTACATTTTAATTTAAGACGTAAACCTCTACAAATAATATGCAATAACGTAGCTATTAGGGACGTAGATAAAATTAACTACTTAGGAAGACTGATTAGCACCAATAATTCCATGACCCAACACATAAAGAAAACAATTGCTAAGTCAAACAAAACAAATATGTTTCTTCATATGATTAATGGCTGTCGTTTTGGCACCCATCCCAAAAATGCAATTCTTTTCTATAAGGCCTTTACAAGGAACAGGTATGAATATGTAAGCTCTTCATTTGCAAATACAACTAAGACAGTAATGGGCATCATAAATACTCATGCTAACTTACATTTAAGGAAGGCATTGGGGCTTATTAGATCAACTCCAACTTATATAATATACCACCTAGCGGCCGAACTTCCACCAGAGTATAGAATTAAATTTACCACAGCAAAAGAACTGATCAGGGTCTTCGCTTATGGCCTGCCAGCAGCGTCGCTTCTGTCCAGTGTCTTTCATGCTAATAAAACAAGTTATGCCAAAGTGTATGCTGAATTTAAAGATGTCCTGGACAACATTACACCCATAGAGCCAACTCCTATACGCACACGAAAAATCTTCATAGATGCCAATTTTTCCAAAGGTGCCTTTAAAAACATAAGACATGCAAATGAAACAATGATACTCTCCCTGTATAAAGAAAAAATTAAGAACTTAAATTCAAAAAAATTTGACCTGATTTACACAGATGGTTCAGTTTCTGAAGATTTTACTGGAAGTGCTTTTTTTCACTTGGGCTCCAACATCACAAAAAGCTATTACAGCAATAAAAAACTGTCATCATTGACTGCGGAACTCACAGCTTTGGAAAAAGCAGTGGAGTTTGCTGATTCGAATCACCTCTTCAAAGTAGCGTTTCTAACAGACAGTCTTGGAGCAATCCAAACAATTAGAAACCCAAAGAACAATAATTGCATTGCTCAAAGAATCCTTAAAAATATAGAAAATAGTTATAATATCATCTCAGTCGAAATACACCACATACCTAGTCACTCAAACATAAAAGAAAACGATTTAGCTGATACCGCAGCCAAAAATGCCAGACACGATGGAATGTCCACGCACATAAGCTGGACAATCAACGATGCTATCATTCATATATACAACAAAATAAAACTAGAATGGGAAAGAGCGTACAATGAATTTTGTATAGATCGAAACAAAGGATACTGCCTTCTATATCCTTATGTGTCATCACAACCATGGTTCCAGGGAAAAAACCAATTCCATAGACTGGAGATAAAACAACTAAACAGAATACTAAGCGGTCACGCATTTGACAAAAACACTCTATTTAAAATGAAAGTCGTTGACAACAACTTATGCGACACCTGTAACATTACAGAAGATATCTCACATATTATTTTAAATTGTTCAAAATACACAAACACCCGAATGAACTTCCCAACACTAACAAAGTATAACGATATATATCAATTACTCGCGCAAGAGCCTATCGCCAACTACAAATCGATAACACAATTTACTAAGGCTGCCAACATAGAACTCTAACAATCTAATCCACACATAAATAAATTAAATTAAATAGCTAATTTATTTATAACAAAAACCAAAATACGAAACTCATCATCACGAATACGCTGTGGCGTTAACCTGTTATACACAGGGAGGCCAAAGAAATCTTCTGTTCAGAAGTAACTTAATATCAAAAAAAAAAAAAAAAAAAAAAAAAAAAAAAAAAAGAGAATTAAGAGCAGAGTAGAAAAAAATTCACTGCACAATCTATAATATAAATGACCAATCAAAAGAGGAAATAAGGTTGTTAAGAAGATTGTAATTTGTTTTATGAAAACATCTACGACGAGAAACTGAGATGTTGTTAAATGAATAAGTAACGGCATTAAAAGAAATAGTAACTTCAATGGTAGGGTGATAAGGATCTTCAGGCTTCACAAGGGGCTGTGTTTGTGATACAGAACTAACACTAGGATCCAAAAACAAGATCGAGGATTCTTTTAGAAGAGTTAAGTAAAGAATTCAATTGATTGTCTGGACGTTGACGCGTACAATGCAAAGTACGTTCAAGTGGCTCATACGACACCAGGACATAGCCTGTTTCGCGCGAGCCCAATCAGAGCGCTGTCCACCTCCCGCGCGACCGACCGTGGGGCGCAGACGCATATCGGACGGCACGATCGCGTGGACAAATACAAATAATAAACTACAGCTAATTACGAGCTAAATGTGCTAAAATCGAAGCTTTCACAAGGGAAAGAGAGGCTTCTGATCTGATTACGAGATAGAGAAGATTGTAATCAGAACATAGGACTCGAAAAGGTTCATGCAAAGAATAATTAGAACTACAGTGTTTTAAGGATAGAGGAATAAAATTTCTAGTAGGTCTACGGAGTACAGATAGGTTTAACTGGTTCAATAGCTCAGGAGAGTCTATTTCACCTATTAAAAGTTTATGAATAAATGTTGAAAATACCATATGTTTGCAGCCCTGTATTTATCCCTGGTTATATTGATTGTACTAAGCTTGTAGGTTATCGATATAAGATGCTTTGTAACTCTGTATATTTTGGCTTCTTCTTCCTTTTCCGCCCTTGAAGGTGTACGAACACTTAATAAAGATAAACTTATAATTTAACGCAATCCACTCGATCCTCAACAGGTTATGGGCCCAGATACACGCGAGTGTGGGCAGGAGGATTTGTGTTAAAAGTTTAAGTAGATATTTCGCGGCTGGCGAAAAGTAATTGTGAGGAAAGACACACGGCATAAGGCGCGTGGTAAAATATGAGTTCTTTTTACCAAATAGAAAAGTTGGAGGAGGGGAATTATGATTCCTGGTCCGTTCAAATGCGCAGCGTGTTGATCCATGCGGAATTATGGAACTCCATAGGCATGACGAGGCCTACGGAAGCGAATGCAGTTGCTGCGTGGGATGCACAGAATCAGAAAGCGTTGGCGACGATAACGCTGAGTGTAAGACCGTCTTAGTTGGTTTACCTCAAGAATTGTGCTACAGCAAAGGAAGCATAGGATAAGCTCAAGGAAACGTACGAGCCAAGCGGACACGTCCGGAGGGTGTCGCTATATAAAAAGTTGCTTGGGTTGCAGCTGAAAGAGGACAAGATGAGCGACTATCTCAATATGTTCTGCTCTACAAAGGACAAACTTGCTGAAGTGAATATTAAGCTAGAAGACGAACTAGCGGTGATCATATTACTTTCGAGTTTGCCAAAGGAATACGAAAACTTCGTTATTGCGATGGAGACTCGTGATAGTCTTCCTTCTTTGGACAGTCTAAGGATTAAGTTGCTGGAAGAAGGAGATCGCAGGAGTAACGAGAGAATGTCAAACCCAGAAGAGCAACGGGCATACCAGGCAAATGTGCGAAAAAATCCAATTCGTAAGAAGAGGTCTCTGGTGGATATAGAGTGCTACAGTTGTGGGCAACGAGGTCACTATAAAAGGGACTGCCCAAAGTTTAAAGAAAAGCCAAAGGAAAATCGGCAATCACAACATCGATCGTACACTATTCTAGCTGCGGCACAGGCAGGAAATCTAGATGCTTCGAGCTGGTGTGTGGATTCGGGAGCAACGGCTCATTTATGTGGCAGGCGCAGTATGTTTGCGAATTATGTTGCACATGAGGAAGATGTTGTATTGGCCAACAACCACGTCATAAAAGCAGTTGGCAGAGGTGACGTGCTTGTACAAACAGGATTTTGTGAGCTGAAATTGGAGAATGTTTTGCACTTACCAGGGTTGGAGACGAATTTTATATCGGTTGATCGAGCAGTCGATAGGCGATGCACTGTGACTTTCGACAAAAATTCAGCGACGGTTCGCCAAGACGACGAGATGGTGCTAATAGCAGAGAGGCAAGGAAAGCTCTTTGTGTTTAAGAAGACAGGCAATCGATGCTTTGGAGCGAAACAAATAAGTGCAGAAGATTGGCACTACAGGTATGGTCATTTGAATTATTCAAGTCTGATGAATATTGTTAAACGCAGGATGGTGACTGGCATGGAAAATGTGGATTTTTCCGAGAAGATGCCATGTGTGACTTGTATGAGAAGCAAGATTCATACTCAACCTTTCCCGTCAGCGTCTGAACATAGAGCTCAGCATCTTTTGGAATTGGTACATACCGATGTATGTGGACCTTTTAAGCAACGTTCTCTAGGCGGTCCTTCATATTTTTTGACATTCATAGACGACATGTCGAGACGAATATTTGCTTATTGTCTAAAATCCAAGGATGAAGTATTCGAGAAATTCGTGGAACTTAAAGAGATGGCTGAAAGACAGACTGGCCAAAAATTGAAAGCAATAAGAAGTGACAACGGCCGAGAATTCATCAACAGACGTTTTGATGGGTACTTAAAGGATCATGGAATTGTGCGTCAGTTGACGGTTCCATATAGCCCTCAACAGAATGGAGTGGCTGAACGAGCAAACCGGACGCAAGTCGAGATGGCTAGATGTTTGCTTGTACACGCGGATATGCAGGAGTTTCTCTGGGCAGAGGCAATAATGACAGCGTGTTACATTCGAAACAGATCACCAACAGCAGCTTTAGTTGGTATGACACCTTATGAGGCATGGACTGGAAGGAAACCCAATGTGCAGGGTATGCGCATTTTTGGATCGATAGCAGTTGCATTGGATAAGACACGACGAAGCAAGTTTCAGGCCAAGGGCAGAGAATATCGACTCGTAGGATATTCACTGGTGTCAAAAGCATACAGGTTGTATGACAAAGAAAAACGAGAGGTCGTTGAGAAACGGGATGTAATGTTCAAGGATCCGAATGATGTGGTTTCGATTGTTGAATCCCCAGGTCCAGCACAAAAAGTCACAGGTTTGGAAATGCGGTGGGACGAATCAAGTAAAGACGATCTGGAAAATGAGGAATTTGTTAGCGCTGAAGATTTCGAAGATGAGAGTTCAGGGCAGAGCGACGATGAATCTTGCCAAGCGGAAGAACAAGAACCAGAACAAGAGATACGACAGGAAGGACAGATCGGTCCTCGAAGGCCACGTTTGATTCGCACCGGTAAGCCAGGACGTCCCAAGAAAATATACAATCGTGTAAACAAGTTACATGTAAAGGAATTGGATTTGCCACAGACATTTGATGATGCGATGCAAGGTAAGCAATCTTCATTCTGGAAGACTGCTATGGATAAGGAATATGAGGCTCTGTTGGCAAATAAGACATGGACACTGGCAGATTTACCCAAGGGACAAAAAGCGATTGGTTCAAAGTGGGTATATACTATCAAAAGGAGTGGCGATGTAAGCGTGGAGCGGTATAAGTCTCGGTTGGTGGCTAAAGGGTGCTCACAGATATACGGCGTCGATTATACCGATACCTTCTCACCAGTGTGTCGTTACGAAACGATACGGCTAGTTTTGGCTATAGCAGCGGAGCTGAAACTATAACTGCACCAAATGGATGTGTGCACAGCCTATCTTAACAGTGACCTAGACGAAGTCGTCTATATGAGGCAGCCTCAGGGATATGTGGATAAGACAAATTCACAACAGGTGTTGAGGCTGAATAAAGCTATATATGGATTGAAACAAGCAGGAAAGAAGTGGAATGCCAAGTTGAATGGAGCTCTATGTGATCTTGGATTCACTTCTTCCAAGAACGAGCCGTGCCTTTATCAACAGGATATAAAAGGTAGACTTTGTTTGGTACTAATATATGTAGATGATTTACTTATAGCTTGCCAAAAGATGGATGACATGATCGCAATCAAGGCAAAGATTGCGATGAAATTCGAATGCGTCGATAAGGGTCCGTTACGAGAGTTTTTGGGCATGCAAGTAGACCGGAATGATGATACAGGCAGTATCATGATGAATCAGGCTCAGTACATAAAAGGCATGCTTCAAAGACATAGTATGGAAGTGTGTCGAGCAGTTGCTACTCCATTGGATGCTGGTTTCCAAGTGGCGTGCAGTGACGAGAAATGTGTCATACAGGATGTGACAATGTATCAGTCAGCAATCGGAGAGTTGATGTGGCTTGCATTAACATCAAGACCTGATATCTACCATTCAGTTATCAAATTGGCGCAAAGGAATAAGGAACCTCACAGTGAACATGTCGCAGCAGTTAAGCATGTTATGAGGTATTTGGCGGCAACTAAGGATCTTAAGTTGCACTACCGATCGTGTGGAGATGCTCTTATGGGATACGCTGACGCAGATTGGGGCGGTGATGTGAGCAACCGCAAATCGTACACAGGGTACGTGTTTTTCTTGGCAGGTGGCCCTATCTCCTGGAAGTCAGAAAAACAATGCAGTGTGGCGTTGAGTAGCACAGAGGCCGAATACATGGCTATGTCTTCAGCGGCGAAAGAGGCTTTGCATTTGAGGCGATTGTTGATCGAGATTGGATGTGGAGAAGCTGGGACATCTACGAAATTGTTTGGAGACAATTTGAGTGCTCAATCTCTGCTCGATCGAAACACATTGACATCAGACATCATTTCGTTCGAGAAGTTGTTACAAGAGGCGAGATTGATCTGGACTATATATCGACTAAGGACATGGTAGCTGATATATTAACGAAAAATTTGTCTAAGCAAAAGCATAATCATTGTGTCAAGTTATTGAATTTAAACTAAGAAAGTAATTGTAATTGGCACACAGAATCATATTGAGGAAGGGTGTTGAAAATACCATATGTTTCTGTTTGCAGCCCTGTATTTATCCCTGGTTATATCGATTGTACTAAGCTTGTAGGTTATCGATATAAGATGCTTTGTAACTCTGTATATTTTGGCTTCTTCTTCCTTTTCCGCCCTTGCAAGTGTACGGACACTTAATAAAGATAAACTTATAATTTAACGCAATCCACTCGATCCTCAACAATAAAGATAGCACCAAGCATTACTCTACGATTAATTAAAGAAAGAAGATTGATTAAAAGAAGCCTGCTGGAGTATGATGGCAAATTGACATTGCGATCCCAATTTAGACCGCGAAGAGCAAAAAGCAGAAATTGCTTTTGCACAGATTCAATTTTTCTTTGGTGCGTCTCATATTGAGGTGACCATATGCAAGATGCGTACTCTAAGATAGGACGGATTTAAGAAGTATACAGAATTTTGGTTGTGTACGGATCGTCAAACTCTTTCGACCATCGTTTCACAAACCCAAAAACATTCATAGCTTTACTAACTGTAGCAGAAATATGAGGATTAAAAGTTAATTTATGGTCCATAAGAACACCTAAGTCATTGATAATATCTAACCGCTCTAAGGCAGTGTCGTTAAGATAATAAGTTGCTAAGTATGGAGTGCATCTATAAAAAGACATAACTTTACATTTAAAGCCGTTAAGGTTTAATAGGTTTATTTCACACCAACTCTGAAGATCATTAAGATCCGATTGAAGTAGGCAAGAAGACGATATGTCTTTAAAACTGAGGTTAAGCTTGACATCATCCGCGTACATAAGCACCCGAGAATGTGACACTACCAATTGAAGATCATTTATAAAAAGAGTGAATAGCAATTGTTGCTCGTTCGACTAGTTAATCTAGCTCCGCCAGTGCCTTTGAAATAAATTTAATCCATTAATTCCTCTGGTTAGGTCAGCGTAAGCCGTAAGCGGTAAGCGGTAAGCTTTTTAATTCTGCAAGTAATTTCAGGTTATTTAACAAATTTTCTTATAACTAATAATTGTACAATCTCATTTCACTTACTCTAGTCTTGGCCTCTTGGCTACGAAAAAACAACTGAACACGCGGTTCTTTTGTATGTACTTAGATCAATGCAGCTGCGTATTTTTCGCGCCTTTGTGTCTACTTATGTATAATAAAGTACCGCAAGAGTAAGATGAGAGAGAGAGTTTTAGAGTTTTTAAAGAGCGTCATTCTGTTTGTTCGGACAAAGTTCCGTTTTGTAGTACAGTGGTACAAAGTTTATTCGCAGGCCCGAATTTCGGCAACATTCCCCTCCCAGCAAGCGAGCCACTGGAGCTTGCTTCATCTTTTCCGACATCGAGGACTGCTAACTTTACTGCTGGTCTGGAGAAGACACCTAATTGTGTCTGTACCTTCGCCTGGCGGACTTGACCATCCTCTGCGGTGGTCACTTCGACCACTCGACCCTTTGTCCAGGTATTACGACGCTGATTTTCGTCCACTATAAGTACGATGTCGTCTACACCAATTGGCTTTACTTTTTTATGCAACTTGGACCTTCGTGTTATGTTTGGTAGCATCTCTTTGACCCAGCGCTTCCAAAATAGGTTGGCGAACATCTCACTCTGGCGGAACGACCATTTATAGTCGATTTGTTCCGTATCGCAAATCGGTTTTTCTCCATTTGATGAGCCAAGTAACAGATGATTTGGCGTAAGAGCTTCTTCATCTTCGTCGTCCAGGGACACGTATGTCAGGGGCCTGGAGTTGACCGTCATTTCCACCTCTGCCATGGCGGTAAGAAGACTTTCATTTGAAAATTTTTGATTTGGTGTTATACGGTATAACACGATTTTGACGGAACGCACCAAGCGCTCCCAGGCTCCTCCCATGTGAGGTGCTGACGGTGGGTTGAAGTACCACGATATTTCCTGCTGCGACAATTCTCGATGCATCATCGCATCATCCAGTTGAAGTTTGTCTCTAAGAAAGGCATCGGTCCCTCGAAAATTAGTCCCGTTATCGCTATATATTTCCTTTGGTGTGCCTCGGCGCGATATATGGCGTCTTAAGCCCATTAGGCATGAATTTGTGGTTAGACTATGCACGATCTCAATGCTTATTGCTCGCATTGTGAGGCAGGTTATCAGCATGCCCCATCTTTTCAATGACTTTCTTCCATCGATGACTGTTAGCGGCCCAAAATAATCAACTCCTACATACGTAAACGCTGGCTTGAATGTCTAGTCCTCGGTAGGGGCGCCATTAAGGGTGCAATGGGTCGAGCACTACTCAGCTTACATTGTTGGCAATTTCGATGAATCCCTTTAAGGAGAGGTCTTGGTTTTGGAATAAAATATTTTTGCCTCACCTCATTTAATGTAGTCTCATGATTCATGTGATAGTATTTTTCATGGTAGTGCCGGACTGTCAGCTTTGTAACCCAGTGTTGGGTGGGTAGAGCGATTCGTCCTTCAGGGATGCCAGCGAAGCGACTGGCTCGATTGCGTAAACACAATATACCCCTTGTCATTTAGGAAGAGTTGTAACATCCATAGTGGACTGCTCCGGCAAACGTGGTGGCCGTTTTCGATGGCTGTGTACTCTTCGTTGTAACATTCTTGTTGTATGTTCCGGTATAGAAACATTCTGGCTTCATTAATTTGGGATGCCAGTTGGTTTGTATTCTCATTTGATTTACGTATTTTGTTGATCAATTTCCTCTTATAGGCGAGTCTGATGGCTTGCATGTTTGCTATTGCCCTTGTCAAACGATTCCATTTTGAAAAGTACTCGTAATTGATTCTTGCTGGTTCTCTTCGCATGTGAAGGAAACGAGGACGCAGTTCCTCAGTGACTGTCCTTTCATTGGTAGTTTCCGTCGGCCAATCTGCCGGCGGTAGTTTTAAAAATTTGGGTCCTTCGAACCATTGTGTGTATGTTTCAGGCCTATGTTGTCGTTTGGTGGCGATGTCCGCAACATTTAGTTTGCTTGGTACCCATCTCCAGTTTCTGGCCTCTGTGAGCTCACATATCTCGGCTATCCTAAACATTACATATTGTTGATATCGTCGTGGGTCTCCATTGAGCCACGCTAGTACCGTTTTCGAGTCGGTCCATAAGTAACATTCCTCAAAGTCGATTTCATGTTGTGCTATTATGTTTTTCATCAGTCGCGCTCCAGTTACTGCTGCCTGTAGCTCCAAGCGGGGTATCGAGAGCGGCTGCAACGGAGCTACCTTGGATTTGGCTGAAACGAGACTCAAAAGTATTTGGTTATTTTGTTCGATACGGAAATACGCAACGGCAGAGTAGGCGTCTTCTCCCGCATCCACGAATACGTGAATTTGAACTCGGCAGTCTTGTGCATGCCAATTTTTAAAATAGCATCTCGGAATTTGCACGTTCTTTATCAAGGGTAAGAATGACAGCCATGATTGCCACATATCCTGCAGATTGGGTGGTATTTCCTCGTCCCAATCAATCTTCGATCGCCACACTTGTTGGAGCAGTATTTTGAGATACATCATTATACAGGATACAAAACCCATGGGGTCAAAAACTGACATCAAAACTTATAAAATTTCCCTTTTGGTTGGTGCGACTTTTGTCGCTATTATGTTGCGCTTCAGGCGTACAAACTTTAGTGCACAGGTGAAGGCATCTTGACGTGGGCTCCACCGCATGCCCAATATTTTCTCATAAGAGTGTATCTCTTCACGAACTGTTTTTCTGTTTTTCAAGAACTGTTTTTCTTCGTAGGTTGTTGAATCGCGAAGCGCAGCGAGTACCCGTTTGGAATTCGAACACCACTTGTGCATATGGAAACCTCCGCGTGCATGGACTTCTCCAACTTCTTTCGCTAATGTAATGGCTTCTTCTTCGAAATGGCATGAATCGATGTAGTCGTCTACGTAGTGACTTCTCTGAATAGCTTTAGCTGCAGAAGGAAACTCATCTGCGTGTTTTTTAGCGTTCAGGTCGCGCACATAGTGTGCTATACATGGTGAGCACGTGGCTCCAAATGTCAACACATTTAACTGGAAAGTTTCTACGACGCCTGTTGTCTGATTTTGCCATAGGAATCGTTGTGCTTTAGCGTCTTCTTCTCTTACTGCTATTCGATGGAACATTTCGGCGATGTCACCGCTCACGCCAATTGCTCTCATTCTAAAGTTATACATAACCTGCAGCAAGGGCACGAGTAAATCGGGTCCCTTCAGAAGAAAATCATTTAGGGCTACTCCTGATGATTCAACTGCCCCGTCCCACACCAATCTGACAGGTTTATGTGGATTTCGTACAGTAAAAATGGGCAAGTACCATGCATTTTCGGGTTTCTCCAGGACTTCTTCCTATGTCAACTTTCTGGCATATCCTTTGGTTATCAAGTTTTGTATTTGACTATGTAGCTCATTTGCAAAAGGAGGGTCTGCTGCCATTTTCTTTTGCATGCATAAGAGTCGTCGTTTTGCTACCGGCAGGCTATTTGGAAATACACGGGGACCATCTTTGCAAAGCAATCCCGTGGTGTACATCCGCGAGCTACAGCTAACAGTGTCCTCCAGAATCTGTAGAGATCGCTCTTCATCAGGGGACTTGGTAAACATCGGCGGTGATTTTTCCTCCGTTAGCAAATGTTTTTTAACCATCTCATGCAAATCCAGATCGCATTGACACCGAAGCAGGTTGAGTCCTCCACCAGATCGTCCCGATCCGCCATATATAGTCCATCCTAGTCTCGTTTTTGCAGCAATTGGTTGCTGCCATTTTCCTTCGCGCACCTTTAGCGAAGCTATGAGATTCGGATTATTACTGCCTATTATCATTTGAGGCATTGCGTTAACAAAGCTCGGGATAGGCAAGTTTTTTTACGTGCGGATATCTCTGTTTTATCCTATCTGTTATCATCGTCTCGGCTGAGAGGCCAATGGACTTAACTATGCAGACTTCATTTACTTTAAATAATTTATTACCCTGTCCTTGTTTTGAGATTCTCAAGTTCAGCTGCTTGGATTCCGGCTCCTGCCGACTAACATCGCCGGTCCATCTAATGCATAGGGGATTGGCGAAACCTTTCACTTCGAGCGCATCAGCCAATTTTTCTTCTACAAGTGTTAGAGTCGATCCGTCGTCCATAAATGCGTAGATATGGACGGATTTCGAATTGGAGTGCAAAGTGAGTGGAACGATTCGAACATAGCATTCTGGCTGGTTGGTTAGTGACGATGATTGTGCAGGACGCTTTCCGTCACCTCCATGTGAAGAAGACGATGATGTTTTGCTTTGCAGCCATTTATGTCGCAAGCTACGCGACTCCAGCAGGATCCCTTGTGGTTTTTGAGGCACTGAGCACATAGGTGATGGTTATTTATCGCGTTCCACCTGGCTTCGACTGACATCCGCAACAACTTTTCGCAAAAACTTTTCGGTACAAAGTTTATCCGCAGGCACGAATTTCGGCAACAGCAATCGACCCAAATGACTACCCTGAGGTACTCCAGAGGTCACTTGAATGGTCTTAGAAAATTAAGACTTAAAGAGGACCTTTTGTGTACGCTTAGAAAGATATTGAAGAATCTAATCTAGCAAAAGGCTGGGGATGCCAAGTGCGTTTAATTTATATAAAAGCAGAGTATGATTAACAGAGTCAAAGGCCTTGCTGAAGTCAGTATAAATGACGTCAGTTTGCACGGCAGTCTTTAACCCTTTGATTGAGTGAGATGTAAATTCTAATAGGTTAGTAGTTGTCGATCTACGTTTTTTAAACCCATGTTGGGATGACGAAATGATTGAGCTACAAAAATGCTGCAATTGAGATGTTATTATTTTCTCAAATGCTATGGGTATGGCAGACGATTTAGAAATACCCCTATAATTGGAGGCTTCGGACTTTTTCCCCTTTTTATGAAGAGGAATAATAAATGATTCCTTCCAGATAGGCGGGAAGGCGGAAGATGTGACGGACAGTGTAAACAACTTAAGTATTGGCTTACATAGGGCCTCCGCGCAAAACCTTAATACGCAGCCTGGTATTCCATCAGGGCCAGGTGCATATATTGGTTTGACGGAACTGAGCACGCTAAGAACCGAACTTTCATCAAACACAGGGTCTAAAATGCAATTAGGCGATTGTAAGTGATGAGGATAAGGAGGATTTGCTTGATAAATCGAAGAGGAATAAGTTGTTTTGAAAAAATCAGCAACCATGTCGGCAATTGCCTGATCAGCTTTATTGTTTTTGACAAGTAAGACGGGTGCACCGATGTCTTACGTTTAACATTTACAAATTTATAAAATTGCTTAGGATCGCGAGAAAACCTAAGTTTACATCGCTGAAGATAATCCTTGTAGCAATGTGAATTCAGCACCATAAAATTTGATCGAGCAAAATCTTTAATAGCATCTTGATCCTCAAGTTACATAACTCACGTGAGAACCAGGGAGGTCTATTAGACCATTCTTGGATCACACGCGGGACACGAACATCGAAGAACGATTCAAGAGTTTTATAGAAGACAGAAATGGCTGAGTCCAAATCCGTGCAGGTATACAGATATGACCAATTTTAAGTTTAGTAAAGTTTGTCTGGCGAAAACATCGGAGGAGCCATCGAGTTATATATCGTCTCGATATTATTTCGAGATATAACCCTAAAAGGAATGTCAATGGTTACATCCAGAGTTGGATGAAAGTTGTATTCAGGGATAAGTAAGGGATCAGTCCTGGAAACATCGCAGTTGGAAGAACCCAACACAAATACCAAATCTAGTGATCTGTCACGACTATTCCGGACAGGATTTATTTGAGTTAGGAAAGCAGCAATATTTCTGGGAACGGATGTTTCCCCGCACGGTTCGGACTCTACAACAGATATCGTGTTAGTAGGTAGGATACTGTCTCCACGGGATATGGGAAGAGACTCCACACCGGCCAAAGCCGGAGTCCTAAACGATATTAGCTGCTGAACATTTGGTGACATAGGGTCATTGTCGGAAGGAGGATTAGGGCCGCCACTCTGTGCAATACTATCCCTTTAATTCGGTTTTCTAACATAATTACAAAAAATGAAAAAAACATTTTTTTGGAAACTTTCATTACGGTAATTTTGAAAATATGCTGATTTTTATCAAAATAATTATTAATCTGGTTAGATTAGCTCTCCAGTTGGTAAACATTGATATTCTATTAAATCCCTTCAGTGAGCCAAAATCCTATGTACCGTTGGGGTAAGTTTTTTTTGCAGATACAATTCAGTCAAAAGTTGAGCGGTTTTTGAAGTATATTCGGCAAATTTTTCACCATTTACCATTTCCTTGCAATTTATAACATTCAAGATAACAGCCAACCTTTTAATGATCTCTTGACTAACACCAGGTGGAAACACCTGCCACTTTTATCTAGCTCAGCATTTGCACTAGCATAAGATTTCAGACTTTAAGGAGCTTATCCAATATATGAGTCTCTTAGTACTTTTTGGGGGAAATTACAGAGTTTTTCGAAGAATCAAAAAAGAGCAGGGTTGGCAGGAAGAAGCAAAAAAACCCAATCTTCATTTAATGAATTCCAAATATGAACTGATTTTATTTACAATAGTGCGGAGTTTGTAAAAGCAATCTTTGCCTCTATGGTGACAATTGTTGTTAGAAAATCTTGTTCTAGTGAGATCCAAGCCACGTTTCCATGGGTTGAGAATTTATATTTTTTTTGGGCTTGGCGACGACTACTTCACATCCTGTCATTGTCATATTCTTGCCTAGTTTAAAATTATAAGTTTAGTCGTATGCTAGCTTAGTTGTTTGTTGCTAAGTATAGCTGTATTATATATATATTCTTTAGTTCATCTGATCATCCACTTAAGATGAACACGATGTTTAATATTAAACAATATATAATTATCTCCATGCTGTTTATTTTTTTACATTTTTTTCTTCTCTTCGATTACATTTCAATTTCTTGTTGCCTTTTAATTTTAATTGGTTTTCATTGTTAATTGTTCTCCACCTACTTACAAAAATTCCGATAGTGTTGATTATCACTCCTGGCTCCTATGAAAATCTTAGAATTTTAAAATGCACTGACCTTTCTGGATTGTCTGTTACTGAGCATGAGCTAGGCGTAATGAGCACGCGTGAATGAGCCAAGGCCAAAGGCAAATCATTTATAAACAATGTAACAGTATGCCCAGATAACTGCCTTGGGGTACACCTGACGTAACTCGAAATCGAGGAACGAAAAGACACCTTTTGGGTTCTGCCAATAAGATACGACTTTAACCAAGCCAACAGTTTTGGGGAAAACCCATTATGTTAAGTTTCGCGAGAAGCATAGAATGATCAACCGTATCGAAAGCCTTACTAAAGTCAGTATAAATAACATCAGTTTGACACTTTTTACGGAAGCCATGGTGTACAAGGGTAGTCAATTCTAAAAGGTTAGTAAGCGACGAACGACCTTTCATGAAGCCATGCTGACAAGGAGAAATAGTGGATCTGGATAGGTGTTAAAGGGAAGACGTAATAATTTTCTCAAACAGCTTTGGTATTGCCGAAAGTTTGGCAATGCCACGGTAGTTAGAAACATCCGATTTGCTACCCTTTTTAAAAAGCGGAATAATAAAAGACTCCTTCCAAATATCGGGAAAGGTACAAGTCTCACTCGATATAAAAAATAACCGAGATAAAGGCTTAGATAGGGAACTCGAACACATTTTAAGGATGCAACTAGGTATATTATCAGGCTCAGGTACGAAGGAAGACTTCATAACTAATAAGCTAGATATAATACAGTCTTCTTCTAAAATTTTTTGGGGTTCTTATAGAATTCAACCTTATAGCGCACGATATAATTATTGTAGCATTGAGTATTTAAGAGACAAATTGAGATCTCGCTGCACAATAATTTGCATAGTCAAGTCGCGAACTAGTTTTTTTAATCCTTTTTAAAATATCTCGATTTAATGTTACGGAGATTAGAGAGCCTACGTGTGAACCAGACTGGCGCACTGGAGACGGTAGAGACATTCACATAAGGAACGCATTTATCAATTAGAGAATTAAGAGCAGAGTAGAAAAAAATTCACTGCACAATCTATAATAAAAATGACCAATCAAAAGAGGAAATAAGGTTGTTAAGAAGATTGTAATTTGTTTTATGAAAACATCTACGACGAGAAACTGAGATGTTGTTAAATGAATAAGTAACGGCATTAAAAGAAATAGTAACTTCAATGGTAGGGTGATAAGGATCTTCAGGCTTCACAAGGGGCTGTGTTTGTGATACAGAACTAACACTAGGATCCAAAAACAAGATCGAGGATTCTTTTAGAAGAGTTAAGTAAAGAATTCAATTGATTGTCTGGACGTTGACGCGTACAATGCAAAGTACGTTCAAGTGGCCCATACGACACCAGGACATAGCCTGTTTCGCGCGAGCCCAATCAGAGCGCTGTCCACCTCCCGCGCGACCGACCGTGGGGCGCAGACGCATATCGGACGGCACGATCGCGTGGACAAATACAAATAATAAACTACAGCTAATTACGAGCTAAATGTGCTAAAATCGAAGCTTTCACAAGGGAAAGAGAGGCTTCTGATCTGATTACGAGATAGAGAAGATTGTAATCAGAACATAGGACTCGAAAAGGTTCATGCAAAGAATAATTAGAACTACAGTGTTTTAAGGATAGAGGAATAAAATTTCTAGTAGGTCTACGGAGTACAGATAGGTTTAACTGGTTCAATAGCTCAGGAGAGTCTATTTCACCTATTAAAAGTTTATGAATAAATGTTGAAAATACCATATGTTTGCAGCCCTGTATTTATCCCTGGTTATATCGATTGTACTAAGCTTGTAGGTTATCGATATAAGATGCTTTGTAACTCTGTATATTTTGGCTTCTTCTTCCTTTTCCGCCCTTGAAGGTGTACGGACACTTAATAAAGATAAACTTATAATTTAACGCAATCCACTCGATCCTCAACAGGTTATGGGCCCAGATACACGCGAGTGTGGGCAGGAGGATTTGTGTTAAAAGTTTAAGTAGATATTTCGCGGCTGGCGAAAAGTAATTGTAAGGAAAGACACACGGCATAAGGCGCGTGGTAAAATATGAGTTCTTTTTACCAAATAGAAAAGTTGGAGGAGGGGAATTATGATTCCTGGTCCGTTCAAATGCGCAGAGTGTTGATCCATGCGGAATTATGGAACTCCATAGGCATGACGAGGCCTACGGAAGCGAATGCAGTTGCTGCGTGGGATGCACAGAATCAGAAAGCGTTGGCGACGATAACGCTGAGTGTAAGACCGTCTTAGTTGGTTTACCTCAAGAATTGTGCTACAGCAAAGGAAGCATAGGATAAGCTCAAGGAAACGTACGAGCCAAGCGGACCCGTCCGGAGGGTGTCGCTATATAAAAAGTTGCTTGGGTTGCAGCTGAAAGAGGACAAGATGAGCGACTATCTCAATATGTTCTGCTCTACAAAGGACAAACTTGCTGAAGTGAATATTAAGCTAGAAGACGAACTAGCGGTGATCATATTACTTTCGAGTTTGCCAAAGGAATACGAAAACTTCGTTATTGCGATGGAGACTCGTGATAGTCTTCCTTCTTTGGACAGTCTAAGGATTAAGTTGCTGGAAGAAGGAGATCGCAGGAGTAACGAGAGAATGTCAAACCCAGAAGGGAACCCCCGGGAGCAACGGCTCATTTATGTGGCAGGCGCAGTATGTTTGCGAATTATGTTGCACATGAGGAAGATGTTGTATTGGCCAACAACCACGTCATAAAAGCAGTTGGCAGAGGTGACGTGCTTGTACAAACAGGATTTTGTGAGCTGAAATTGGAGAATGTTTTGCGCTTACCAGGGTTGGAGACGAATTTTATATCGGTTGATCGAGCAGTCGATAGGCGATGCACTGTGACTTTCGACAAAAATTCAGCGACGGTTCGCCAAGACGACGAGATGGTGCTAATAGCAGAGAGGCAAGGAAAGCTCTTTGTGTTTAAGAAGACAGGCAATCGATGCTTTGGAGCGAAACAAATAAGTGCAGAAGATTGGCACTACAGGTATGGTCATTTGAATTATTCAAGTCTGATGAATATTGTTAAACGCAGGATGGTGACTGGCATGGAAAATGTGGATTTTTCCGAGAAGATGCCATGTGTGACTTGTATGAGAAGCAAGATTCATACTCAACCTTTCCCGTCAGCGTCTGAACATAGAGCTCAGCATCTTTTGGAATTGGTACATACCGATGTATGTGGACCTTTTAAGCAACGTTCTCTAGGCGGTTCTTCATATTTTTTGACATTCATAGACGACATGTCGAGACGAATATTTGCTTATTGTCTAAAATCCAAGGATGAAGTATTCGAGAAATTCGTGGAACTTAAAGAGATGGCTGAAAGACAGACTGGCCAAAAATTGAAAGCAATAAGAAGTGACAACGGCCGAGAATTCATCAACAGACGTTTTGATGGGTACTTAAAGGATCATGGAATTGTGCGTCAGTTGACGGTTCCATATAGCCCTCAACAGAATGGCGTGGCTGAACGAGCAAACCGGACGCAAGTCGAGATGGCTAGATGTTTGCTTGTACACGCGGATATGCAGGAGTTTCTCTGGGCAGAGGCAATAATGACAGCGTGTTACATTCGAAACAGATCACCAACAGCAGCTTTAGTTGGTATGACACCTTATGAGGCATGGACTGGAAGGAAACCCAATGTGCAGGGTATGCGCATTTTTGGATCGATAGCAGTTGCATTGGATAAGACACGACGAAGCAAGTTTCAGGCCAAGGGCAGAGAATATCGACTCGTAGGATATTCACTGGTGTCAAAAGCATACAGGTTGTATGACAAAGAAAAACGAGAGGTCGTTGAGAAACGGGATGTAATGTTCAAGGATCCGAATGATGTGGTTTCGATTGTTGAATCCCCAGGTCCAGCACAAACAGTCACAGGTTTGGAAATGCGGTGGGACGAATCAAGTAAAGACGATCTGGAAAATGAGGAATTTGTTAGCGCTGAAGATTTCGAAGATGAGAGTTCAGGGCAGAGCGACGATGAATCTTGCCAAGCGGAAGAACAAGAACCAGAACAAGAGATACGACAGGAAGGACAGATCGGTCCTCGAAGGCCACGTTTGATTCGCACCGGTAAGCCAGGACGTCCCAAGAAAATATACAATCGTGTAAACAAGTTACATGTAAAGGAATTGGATTTGCCACAGACATTTGATGATGCGATGCAAGGTAAGCAATCTTCATTCTGGAAGACTGCTATGGATAAGGAATATGAGGCTCTGTTGGCAAATAAGACATGGACACTGGCAGATTTACCCAAGGGACAAAAAGCGATTGGTTCAAAGTGGGTATATACTATCAAAAGGAGTGGCGATGGAAGCGTGGAGCGGTATAAGTCTCGGTTGGTGGCTAAAGGGTGCTCACAGATATACGGCGTCGATTATACCGATACCTTCTCACCAGTGTGTCGTTACGAAACGATACGGCTAGTTTTGGCTATAGCAGCGGAGCTGAAACTATAACTGCACCAAATGGATGTGTGCACAGCCTATCTTAACAGTGACCTAGACGAAGTCGTCTATATGAGGCAGCCTCAGGGATATGTGGATAAGACAAATTCACAACAGGTGTTGAGGCTGAATAAAACTATATATGGATTGAAACAAGCAGGAAAGAAGTGGAATGCCAAGTTGAATGGAGCTCTATGTGATCTTGGATTCACTTCTTCCAAGAACGAGCCGTGCCTTTATCAACAGGATATAAAAGGTAGACTTTGTTTGGTACTAATATATGTAGATGATTTACTTATAGCTTGCCAAAAGATGGATGACATGATCGCAATCAAGGCAAAGATTGCGATGAAATTCGAATGCGTCGATAAGGGTCCGTTACGAGAGTTTTTGGGCATGCAAGTAGACCGGAATGATGATACAGGCAGTATCATGATGAATCAGGCTCAGTACATAAAAGGCATGCTTCAAAGACATAGTATGGAAGTGTGTCGAGCAGTTGCTACTCCATTGGATGCTGGTTTCCAAGTGGCGTGCAGTGACGAGAAATGTGTCATACAGGATGTGACAATGTATCAGTCAGCAATCGGAGAGTTGATGTGGCTTGCATTAACATCAAGACCTGATATCTACCATTCAGTTATCAAATTGGCGCAAAGGAATAAGGAACCTCACAGTGAACATGTCGCAGCAGTTAAGCATGTTATGAGGTATTTGGCGGCAACGAAGGATCTTAAGTTGCACTACCGATCGTGTGGAGATGCTCTTATGGGATACGCTGACGCAGATTGGGGCGGTGATGTGAGCAACCGCAAATCGTACACAGGGTACGTGTTTTTCTTGGCAGGTGGCCCTATCTCCTGGAAGTCAGAAAAACAATGCAGTGTGGCGTTGAGTAGCACAGAGGCCGAATACATGGCTATGTCTTCAGCGGCGAAAGAGGCTTTGCATTTGAGGCGATTGTTGATCGAGATTGGATGTGGAGAAGCTGGGACATCTACGAAATTGTTTGGAGACAATTTGAGTGCTCAATCTCTGGCCAGGAATCCTGTGTTTCATGCTCGATCGAAACACATTGACATCAGACATCATTTCGTTCGAGAAGTTGTTACAAGAGGCGAGATTGATCTGGACTATATATCGACTAAGGACATGGTAGCTGATATATTAACGAAAAATTTGTCTAAGCAAAAGCATAATCATTGTGTCAAGTTATTGAATTTAAACTAAGAAAGTAATTGTAATTGGCACACAGAATCATATTGAGGAAGGGTGTTGAAAATACCATATGTTTCTGTTTGCAGCCCTGTATTTATCCCTGGTTATATCGATTGTACTAAGCTTGTAGGTTATCGATATAAGATGCTTTGTAACTCTGTATATTTTGGCTTCTTCTTCCTTTTCCGCCCTTGAAAGTGTACGGACACTTAATAAAGATAAACTTATAATTTAACGCAATCCACTCGATCCTCAACAATAAAGATAGCACCAAGCATTACTCTACGATTAATTAAAGAAAGAAGATTGATTAAAAGAAGCCTGCTGGAGTATGATGGCAAATTGACATTGCGATCCCAATTTAGACCGCGAAGAGCAAAAAGCAGAAATTGCTTTTGCACAGATTCAATTTTTCTTTGGTGCGTCTCATATTGAGGTGACCATATGCAAGATGCGTACTCTAAGATAGGACGGATTTAAGAAGTATACAGAATTTTGGTTGTGTACGGATCGTCAAACTCTTTCGACCATCGTTTCACAAACCCAAAAACATTCATAGCTTTACTAACTGTAGCAGAAATATGAGGATTAAAAGTTAATTTATGGTCCATAAGAACACCTAAGTCATTGATAATATCTAACCGCTCTAAGGCAGTGTCGTTAAGATAATAAGTTGCTAAGTATGGAGTGCATCTATAAAAAGACATAACTTTACATTTAAAGCCGTTAAGGTTTAATAGGTTTATTTCACACCAACTCTGAAGATCATTAAGATCCGATTGAAGTAGGCAAGAAGACGATATGTCTTTAAAACTGAGGTTAAGCTTGACATCATTCGCGTACATAAGCACCCGAGAATGTGACACTACCAATTGAAGATCATTTATAAAAAGAGTGAATAGCAATTGTTGCTCGTTCGACTAGTTAATCTTGCTCCGCCAGTGCCTTTGAAATAAATTTAATCCATTAATTCCTCTGGTTAGGTCAGCGTAAGCCGTAAGCGGTAAGCGGTAAGCTTTTTAATTCTGCAAGTAATTTCAGGTTATTTAACAAATTTTCTTATAACTAATAATTGTACAATCTCATTTCACTTACTCAAGTCTTGGCCTCTTGGCTACGAAAAAACAACTGAACACGCGGTTCTTTTGTATGTACTTAGATCAATGCAGCTGCGTATTTTTCGCGCCTTTGTGTCTACTTATGTATAATAAAGTACCGCAAGAGTAAGATGAGAGAGAGAGTTTTAGAGTTTTTAAAGAGCGTCATTCTGTTTGTTCGGACAAAGTTCCGTTTTATAGTACAGTGGTACAAAGTTTATTCGCAGGCCCGAATTTCGGCAACATTCCCCTCCCAGCAAGCGAGCCACTGGAGCTTGCTTCATCTTTTCCGACATCGAGGACTGCTAACTTTACTGCTGGTCTGGAGAAGACACCTAATTGTGTCTGTACCTTCGCCTGGCGGACTTGACCATCCTCTGCGGTGGTCACTTCGACCAGTCGACCCTTTGTCCAGGTATTACGACGCTGATTTTCGTCCACTATAAGTACGATGTCGTCTACACCAATTGGCTTTACTTTTTTATGCAACTTGGACCTTCGTGTTATGTTTGGCAGCATCTCTTTGACCCAGCGCTTCCAAAATAGGTTGGCGAACATCTCACTCTGGCGGAACGACCATTTATAGTCGATTTGTTCCGTATCGCAAATCGGTTTTTCTCCATTTGATGAGCCAAGTAACAGATGATTTGGCGTAAGAGCTTCTTCATCTTCGTCGTCCAGGGACACGTATGTCAGGGGCCTGGAGTTGACCGTCATTTCCACCTCTGCCATGGCGGTAAGAAGACTTTCATTTGAAAATTTTTGATTTGGTGTTATACGGTATAACACGATTTTGACGGAACGCATCAAGCGCTCCCAGGCTCCTCCCATGTGAGGTGCTGACGGTGGGTTGAAGTACCACGATATTTCCTGCTGCGACAATTCTCGATGCATCATCGCATCATCCAGTTGAAGTTTGTCTCTAAGAAAGGCATCGGTCCCTCGAAAATTAGTCCCGTTATCGCTATATATTTCCTTTGGTGTGCCTCGGCGCGATATATGGCGTCTTAAGCCCATTAGGCATGAATTTGTGGTTAGACTATGCACGATCTCAATGCTTATTGCTCGCATTGTGAGGCAGGTTATCAGCATGCCCCATCTTTTCAATGACTTTCTTCCA
This sequence comes from Drosophila willistoni, assembly GCF_018902025.1. Lineage (NCBI taxonomy): Eukaryota > Metazoa > Arthropoda > Insecta > Diptera > Drosophilidae > Drosophila > Drosophila willistoni. Next base: position 469,164 of record NW_025814455.1, on the reverse strand, counting down.
TTGATGACTGTTAGCGGCCCAAAATAATCAACTCCTACATACGTAAACGCTGGCTTGAATGTCTAGTCCTCGGTAGGGGCGCCATTAAGGGTGCAATGGGTCGAGCACTACTCAGCTTACATTGTTGGCAATTTCGATGAATCCCTTTAAGGAGAGGTCTTGGTTTTGGAATAAAATATTTTTGCCTCACCTCATTTAATGTAGTCTCATGATTCATGTGATAGTATTTTTCATGGTAGTGCCGGACTGTCAGCTTTGTAACCCAGTGTTGGGTGGGTAGAGCGATTCGTCCTTCAGGGATGCCAGCGAAGCGACTGGCTCGATTGCGTACACACAATACTCCCTGGTCATTTAGGAAGAGTTGTAACCTCCATAGTGGACTGCTCCGGCAAACGTGGTGGCCGTTTTCGATGGCTGTGTACTCTTCGTTGTAACATTCTTGTTGTATGTTCCGGTATAGAAACATTCTGGCTTCATTAATTTGGGATGCCAGTTGGTTTGTATTCTCATTTGATTTACGTATTTTGTTGATCAATTTCCTCTTATAGGCGAGTCTGATGGCTTGCATGTTTGCTATTGCCCTTGTCAAACGATTCCATTTTGAAAAGTACTCGTAATTGATTCTTGCTGGTTCTCTTCGCATGTGAAGGAAACGAGGACGCAGTTCCTCAGTGACTGTCCTTTCATTGGTAGTTTCCGTCGGCCAAACTGCCGGCGGTAGTTTTAAAAATTTGGGTCCTTCGAACCATTGTGTGTATGTTTCAGGCCTATGTTGTCGTTTGGTGGCGATGTCCGCAACATTTAGTTTGCTTGGTACCCATCTCCAGTTTCTGGCCTCTGTGAGCTCACATATCTCGGCTATCCTAAACATTACATATTGTTGATATCGTCGTGGGTCTCCATTGAGCCACGCTAGTACCGTTTTCGAGTCGGTCCATAAGTAACATTCCTCAAAGTCGATTTCATGTTGTGCTATTATGTTTTTCATCAGTCGCGCTCCAGTTACTGCTGCCTGTAGCTCCAAGCGGGGTATCGAGAGCGGCTGCAACGGAGCTACCTTGGATTTGGCTGAAACGAGACTCAAAAGTATTTGGTTATTTTGTTCGATACGGAAATACGCAACGGCAGAGTAGGCATCTTCTCCCGCATCCACGAATACGTGAATTTGAACTCGGCAGTCTTGTGCATGCCAATTTTTAAAATAGCATCTCGGAATTTGCACGTTCTTTATCAAGGGTAAGAATGACAGCCATGATTGCCACATATCCTGCAGATTGGGTGGTATTTCCTCGTCCCAATCAATCTTCGATCGCCACACTTGTTGGAGCAGTATTTTGAGATACATCATTATACAGGATACAAAACCCATGGGGTCAAAAACTGACATCAAAACTTATAAAATTTCCCTTTTGGTTGGTGCGACTTTTGTCGCTATTATGTTGCGCTTCAGGCGTACAAACTTTAGTGCACAGGTGAAGGCATCTTGACGTGGGCTCCACCGCATGCCCAATATTTTCTCATAAGAGTGTATCTCTTCACGAACTGTTTTTCTGTTTTTCAAGAACTGTTTTTCTTCGTAGGTTGTTGAATCGCGAAGCGCAGCGAGTACCCGTTTGGAATTCGAACACCACTTGTGCATATGGAAACCTCCGCGTGCATGGACTTCTCCAACTTCTTTCGCTAATGTAATGGCTTCTTCTTCGAAATGGCATGAATCGATGTAGTCGTCTACGTAGTGACTTCTCTGAATAGCTATAGCTGCAGAAGGAAACTCATCTGCGTGTTTTTTAGCGTTCAGGTCGCGCACATAGTGCGCTATACAGGGTGAGCACGTGGCTCCAAATGTCAACACATTTAACTGGAAAGTTTCTACGACGCCTGTTGTCTGATTTTGCCATAGGAATCGTTGTGCTTTAGCGTCTTCTTCTCTTACTGCTATTCGATGGAACATTTTGGCGATGTCACCGCTCACGCCAATTGCTCTCATTCTAAAGTTATACATAACCTGCAGCAAGGGCACGAGTAAATCGGGTCCCTTCAGAAGAAAATCATTTAGGGCTACTCCTGATGATTCAACTGCCCCGTCCCACACCAATCTGACAGGTTTATGTGGATTTCGTACAGTAAAAATGGGCAAGTACCATGCATTTTCGGGTTTCTCCAGGACTTCTTCCTATGTCAACTTTCTGGCATATCCTTTGGTTATCAAGTTTTGTATTTGACTATGTAGCTCATTTGCAAAAGGAGGGTCTGCTGCCATTTTCTTTTGCATGCATAAGAGTCGTCGTTTTGCTACCGGCAGGCTATTTGGAAATACACGGGGACCATCTTTGCAAGGCAATCCCGGGATGTACATCCGCGAGCTACAGCTAACAGTGTCCTCCAGAATCTGTAGAGATCGCTCTTCATCAGGGGACTTGGTAAACATCGGCGGTGATTTTTCCTCCGTTAGCAAATGTTTTTTAACCATCTCATGCAAATCCAGATCGCATTGACACCGAAGCAGGTTGAGTCCTCCACCAGATCGTCCCGATCCGCCATATATAGTCCATCCTAGTCTCGTTTTTGCAGCAATTGGTTGCTGCCATTTTCCTTCGCGCACCTTTAGCGAAGCTATGAGATTCGGATTATTACTGCCTATTATCATTTGAGGCATTGCGTTAACAAAGCTCAGGATAGGCAAGTTTTTTTACGTGCGGATATCTCTGTTTTATCCTATCTGCTATCATCGTCTCGGCTGAGAGGCCAATGGACTTAACTATGCAGACTTCATTTACTTTAAATAATTTATTACCCTGTCCTTGTTTTGAGATTCTCAAGTTCAGCTGCTTGGATTCCGGCTCCTGCCGACTAACATCGCCGGTCCATCTAATGCATAGGGGATTGGCGAAACCTTTCACTTCGAGCGCATCAGCCAATTTTTCTTCTACAAGTGTTAGAGTCGATCCGTCGTCCATAAATGCGTAGATATGGACGGATTTCGAATTGGAGTGCAAAGTGACTGGAACGATTCGAACATAGCATTCTGGCTGGTTGGTTAGTGACGATGATTGTGCAGGACGCTTTCCGTCACCTCCATGTGAAGAAGACGATGATGTTTTGCTTTGCAGCCATTTATGTCGCAAGCTACGCGACTCCAGCAGGATCCCTTGTGGTTTTTGAGGCACTGAGCACATAGGTGATGGTTATTTATCGCGTTCCACCTGGCTTCGACTGACATCCGCAACAACTTTTCGCAAGACACTAGTTTGTGGTGTCCTTTGCATATCGCACAGAATGTGTGTTGATGGTTATCTGTAGGCGCTGCGGTATGCATCACTCCTCTGTTGGTTCTCTTCTTGTCGCTTTCTAGTAATATATTGGGCGTCGATACACGACTCGCTGCTTCAGCCAACTCAAACAACCAATCCGCTAGGTGCTGTATGTTCGGGTACGGTATGGATTTTGAATGTAGGGCCCAGCTAAGCATCATATCAGGTCCCGTCTTCTCGATAAGCTTTTGTAATAAAGTAGGGTTGTTCAGGTGCGCATCTAGCTTGCTTGCCCTAATGGTAGCGCACATATTTTTTACCGAAAATGCACACTCGATCAGCGGTTCTAGCTTGCCCTTTGGAGGAGGCAAATTTCGCACATTCTCCATCAACAGTTTTATTATGTGTTCCGGGCGTCCAAAGTACATTCTCAAAGTACTTATAACGCTCGGCAGCATTTCTGGGAACAGTAAGCTGTCTCGCACGGCTTCAAGGGCCCTACCTTTCAGATATCTCTGCAGACGCATAGCGTTCTCCTCGTTGCTGTATCCACCGATCCGGGTGCTAGTTTCATAGGTGCTTATGAAAAGTGGCCATTCTCTTGGATCTCCTTTGAAAACTGGTAATTCCCTCGGCATTGATTGTCGAGCAGCTACTTGTTGTGGTGTTATGCCATTGGCTTTGCACGGCATGCTCTGCGCTCTGGTACTCGTCGCCTGTGGAGTGTTGGTGGCACTATCATCCGTCATCATTATGTATCGAGGTATTCCAGCAGCATGTTGTGGATGGTTCTTCGCTTCTCCGTTTGACCGTACTCTTGGGTGGAGTAGGGCGTACTAACGGCGCAGATATTCCCTTTCGAGGCACATTTCGTCCTCTAATTGTTGCAAAAGTATTTGCTGATCTTATATATATATTCCGGCATTGCTTCATCTTCCACGTGCTGATCTTTGTCACCTGGGTGGTTAACCTTGAAATGTGATTCAGTTTCGAGGTTATGTTCGCCTTCATCAGGCACGTGGCGACATGTCTCGCACATCCAGGAACTCGAGGTGGCACTGTTTTTTGATCCGCAGCAGGTGCAGTGGAGTTGAGTTGCACACCTGGAGCATGTGAGCATTTCCTGGTTGGCCGGTTCCTGGCACAGACCACAGTTTCCAGTCGTTGCCATGTCTATACGTAATTTTACGCGTGGTAAAATTTAAAATTGTTCTTTCCTTGGGATTTGTGTAGTCCCTCCTCTTTAGGTCTCTGTAGCTCTACTACACCGTAGGAATTAAAGAATTTGCTCAAAATTCTTTACGAAAGAGTAAATTTAATTTCCAATAGAAATTAAAAAGAATTGTTGCTCGTTCGACTAGTTAATCTAGCTCCGCCAGTGCCTTTGAAATAAATTTAATCCATTAATTCCTCTGGTTAGGTCAGCGTAAGCGGTAAGCGGTAAGCTTTTTAATTCTGCAAGTAATTTCAGGTTATTTTACAAATTTTCTTATAACTAATAATTGTACAATCTCATTTCACTTACTCTAGTCTTGGCCTCTTGGCTACGAAAAAACAACTGAACACGCGGTTCTTATGTATGTACTTAGATCAATGCAGCTGCGTATTTTTCGCGCTTATGTGTCTACTTATGTATAATAAAGTACCGCAAGAGTAAGATGAGAGAGATAGTTTTAGAGTTTTTAAAGAGCGTCATTCTGTTTGTTCGGATAAAGTTCCGTTTTGTAGTACAGTGGTACAAAGTTTATTCGCAGGCACGAATTTCGGCAACAGCAATCGACCCAAATGACTACCCTGAGGTACTCCAGAGGTCACTTGAATGGTCTTAGAAAATTAAGACTTAAAGAGGACCTTTTGTGTACGCTTAGAAAGATATTGAAGAATCTAATCTAGCAAAAGGCTGGGGATGCCAAGTGCGTTTAATTTATATAAAAGCAGAGTATGATTAACAGAGTCAAAGGCCTTGCTGAAGTCAGTATAAATGACGTCAGTTTGCACGGCAGTCTTTAACCCTTTGATTGAGTGAGATGTAAATTCTAATAGGTTAGTAGTTGTCGATCTACGTTTTTTAAACCCATGTTGGGATGACGAAATGATTGAGCTACAAAAATGCTGCAATTGAGATGTTATTATTTTCTCAAATGCTATGGGTATGGCAGACGATTTAGAAATACCCCTATAATTGGAGGCTTCGGACTTTTTCCCCTTTTTATGAAGAGGAATAATAAATGATTCCTTTCAGATAGGCGGGAAGGCGGAAGATGTGACGGACAGTGTAAACAACTTAAGTATTGGCTTACATAGGGCCTCCGCGCAAAACCTTAATACGCAGCCTGGTATTCCATCAGGGCCAGGTGCATATATTGGTTTGACGGAACTGAGCACGCTAAGAACCGAACTTTCATCAAACACAGGGTCTAAAATGCAATTAGGCGATTGTAAGTGATGAGGATAAGGAGGATTTGCTTGATAAATCGAAGAGGAATAAGTTGTTTTGAAAAAATCAGCAACCATGTCGGCAATTGCCTGATCAGCTTTATTGTTTTTGACAAGTAAGACGGGTGCACCGATGTCTTACGTTTAACATTTACAAATTTATAAAATTGCTTAGGATCGCGAGAAAACCTAAGTTTACATCGCTGAAGATAATCCTTGTAGCAATGTGAATTCAGCACCATAAAATTTGATCGAGCAAAATCTTTAATAGCATCTTGATCCTCAAGTTACATAACTCACGTGAGAACCAGGGAGGTCTATTAGACCATTCTTGGATCACACGCGGGACACGAACATCGAAGAACGATTCAAGAGTTTTATAGAAGACAGAAATGGCTGAGTCCAAATCCGTGCAGGTATACAGATATGACCAATTTTAAGTTTAGTAAAGTTTGTCTGGCGAAAACATCGGAGGAGCCATCGAGTTATATATCGTCTCGATATTATTTCGAGATATAACCCTAAAAGGAATGTCAATGGTTACATCCAGAGTTGGATGAAAGTTGTATTCAGGGATAAGTAAGGGATCAGTCCTGGAAACATCGCAGTTGGAAGAACCCAACACAAATACCAAATCTAGTGATCTGTCACGACTATTCCGGACAGGATTTATTTGAGTTAGGGAAGCAGCAATATTTCTGGGAACGGATGTTTCCCCGCACGGTTCGGACTCTACAACAGATATCGTGTTAGTAGGTAGGATACTGTCTCCACGGGATATGGGAAGAGACTCCACACCTGCCAAAGCCGGAGTCCTAAACGATATTAGCTGCTGAACATTTGGTGACATAGGGTCATTGTCGGAAGGAGGATTAGGGCCGCCACTCTGTGCAATACTATCCCTTTAATTCGGTTTTCTAACATAATTACAAAAAATGAAAAAAACATTTTTTTGGAAACTTTCATTACGGTAATTTTGAAAATTTGCTGATTTTTATCAAAATAATTATTAATCTGGTTAGATTAGCTCTCCAGTTGGTAAACATTGATATTCTATTAAATCCCTTCAGTGAGCCAAAATCCTATGTACCGTTGGGGTAAGTTTTTTTTGCAGATACAATTCAGTCAAAAGTTGAGCGGTTTTTGAAGTATATTCGGCAAATTTTTCACCATTTACCATTTCCTTGCAATTTATAACATTCAAGATAACAGCCAACCTTTTAATGATCTCTTGACTAACACCAGGTGGAAACACCTGCCACTTTTATCTAGCTCAGCATTTGCACTAGCATAAGATTTCAGACTTTAAGGAGCTTATCCAATATATGAGTCTCTTAGTACTTTTTGGGGGAAATTACAGAGTTTTTCGAAGAATCAAAAAAGAGCAGGGTTGGCAGGAAGAAGCAAAAAAACCCAATCTTCATTTAATGAATTCCAAATATGAACTGATTTTATTTACAATAGTGCGGAGTTTGTAAAAGCAATCTTTGCCTCTATGGTGACAATTGTTGTTAGAAAATCTTGTTCTAGTGAGATCCAAGCCACGTTTCCGGGGGTTGAGTATTTATATTTTTTTTGGGCTTGGCGACGACTACTTCACATCCTGTCATTGTCATATTCTTGCCTAGTTTAAAATTATAAGTTTAGTCGTATGCTAGCTTAGTTGTTTGTTGCTAAGTATAGCTGTATTATATATATATTCTTTAGTTCATCTGATCATCCACTTAAGATGAACACGATGTTTAATATTAAACAATATATAATTATCTCCATGCTGTTTATTTTTTTTACATTTTTTTCTTCTCTTCGATTACATTTCAATTTCTTGTTGCCTTTTAATTTTAATTGGTTTTCATTGTTAATTGTTCTCCACCTACTTACAAAAATTCCGATAGTGTTGATTATCACTCCTGGCTCCTATGAAAATCTTAGAATTTTAAAATGCACTGACCTTTCTGGATTGTCTGTTACTGAGCATGAGCTAGGCGTAATGAGCTTGGGCTTGTCCTTCAGCTTCCAGACAACAATTAGGTATTAGTCGTAAGTGTATCGCCATCGCCCACAACTTTTTTCTTTACTTTTAATCTTTATGTATTTGCTTAAGAAATAAATTGCCAAAAATGTTAAGTCGCCACGCTAACTGGTTTGGGCGCTGTCTAAAATTTCTCCTCAGCAATGTGGAGCAATGGTGGTATGCAAAAGTAGCCAACTTTTTCTTTGGAGCACGTTTTAGTTATTCTTATTTATTTGAAAAACGCTTTTCTTTATTATTACAACATGGGTGTACTTTGTACTTAAGGCATTTTGACATTTGCAAATGAAATTTCCCTTTTCACCAAGCACACTATTAACGCGAGCTGTCAACATTCGATATTCGACTCCTTTTTCGAGCAAAATATTGGCATTAAGCACTTCTTTGAACGGTTGTTGACCTTGTATGCTCTATTAGCATGTCGGCCAAATCTACTCCTCTCATTCTCCTCTTGTAACTTGCAAGAATAGAATAAAAGAATAAATTTTTGATGCAATCCAAGTCTAGAATATTTTTATTGGTTTCGCTGTAGATGATTAAAAAGTATAGCGCGAAGAGAAGTGACAAGAAGATGAGGAGAGATAAGGTGAGAAAGGTTGTTAAAAGATTGGCAAAGAACACGAAGAGGTTCGTGAAGAGAGTAGTTAGTCAGACATCTACTAAGGTGAATAGGAAAAAAGTTTCTGGTCCGACGTGAGGGAACACAAAAATATAGCGTATCTAGTAAATTAGTAGAAATGACTTCGCCGTTAACTAGTTTATGGAGAAAGAGAATGCCAAAAACGAGGCTACGGTTTTAAAGTGAAGGAAGATTAATAAGAAGAAGTCTGCTAGAAGAAGAAGGTAGGCGAAGACTCGGATCCCAATTAAGACCGCGTAACGCAAACTTAAGAAATTGCTTCTGTACCGGTTCAATACTACGCTGGTGAACATCATATTGCGGGTTCCACACTGGCGAGCAATATTCGAGAGTAGGGCGAACTAACGAAGTGTATAAAACTTTTGTTACATAGGGATCATCAAATTCTTTGGATCAACGTTTAATGAAGCCAAGAAGACTGCATGCTCTATTGATAATTGGAGAAATATGAACATTTAATGAATGTTTTGGGTCAAAAATAATGCCGAAGTCTTTGAATGATGGTACACAATCTAACAGAACAGACTTAACAGAGTAATGAGCTAGGCACGGAGACAAACGTCTGAAAGTCATAAAAGAACACTTAGAGGCATTAAGGTGTAATTTATTAACGTGGCATCAATCACAGAACGCATCGAGATCTGATTGCAAGTACTGTTGGAAAGAAGGATCATTATAGGAATAACAAATCTTGACGTCATCCGCAAGCATGAGCACGCGTGAATGAGCCAAGGCCAAAGGCAAATCATTTATAAACAATGTAACAGTATACCCAGATAACTGCCTTGGGGTACACTTGACGTAACTCGAAATCGAGGAACGAAAAGACACCTTTTGGGTTCTGCCAATAAGATACGACTTTAACCAAGCCAACAGTTTTGGGGAAAACCCATTATGTTAAGTTTCGCGAGAAGCATAGAATGATCAACCGTATCGAAAGCCTTACTAAAGTCAGTATAAATAACATCAGTTTGACACTTTTTACGGAAGCCATGGTGTACAAGGGTAGTCAATTCTAAAAGGTTAGTAAGCGACGAACGACCTTTCATGAAGCCATGCTGACAAGGAGAAATAGTGGATCTGGATAGGTGTTAAAGGGAAGACGTAATAATTTTCTCAAACAGCTTTGGTATTGCCGAAAGTTTGGCAATGCCACGGTAGTTAGAAACATCCGATTTGCTACCCTTTTTAAAAAGCGGAATAATAAAAGACTCCTTCCAAATATCGGGAAAGGTACAAGTCTCACTCGATATAAAAAATAACCGAGATAAAGGCTTAGATAGGGAACTCGAACACATTTTAAGGATGCAACTAGGTATATTATCAGGCTCAGGTACGAAGGAAGACTTCATAACTAATAAGCTAGATATAATACAGTCTTCTTCTAAAATTTTTTTGGGGTTCTTATAGAATTCAACCTTATAGCGCACGATATAATTATTGTAGCATTGAGTATTTAAGAGACAAATTGAGATCTCGCTGCACAATAATTTGCATAGTCAAGTCGCGAACTAGTTTTTTTAATCCTTTTTAAAATATCTCGATTTAATGTTACGGAGATTAGAGAGCCTACGTGTGAACCAGACTGGCGCACTGGAGACGGTAGAGACATTCACATAAGGAACGCATTTATCAATTAGAGAATTAAGAGCAGAGTAGAAAAAAATTCACTGCACAATCTATAATAAAAATGACCAATCAAAAGAGGAAATAAGGTTGTTAAGAAGATTGTAATTTGTTTTATGAAAACATCTACGACGAGAAACTGAGATGTTGTTAAATGAATAAGTAACGGCATTAAAAGAAATAGTAACTTCAATGGTAGGGTGATAAGGATCTTCAGGCTTCACAAGGGGCTGTGTTTGTGATACAGAACTAACACTAGGATCCAAAAACAAGATCGAGGATTCTTTTAGAAGAGTTAAGTAAAGAATTCAATTGATTGTCTGGACGTTGACGCGTACAATGCAAAGTACGTTCAAGTGGCCCATACGACACCAGGACATAGCCTGTTTCGCGCGAGCCCAATCAGAGCGCTGTCCACCTCCCACGCGACCGACCGTGGGGCGCAGACGCATATCGGACGGCACGATCGCGTGGACAAATACAAATAATAAACTACAGCTAATTACGAGCTAAATGTGCTAAAATCGAAGCTTTCACAAGGGAAAGAGAGGCTTCTGATCTGATTACGAGATAGAGAAGATTGTAATCAGAACATAGGACTCGAAAAGGTTCATGCAAAGAATAATTAGAACTACAGTGTTTTAAGGATAGAGGAATAAAATTTCTAGTAGGTCTACGGAGTACAGATAGGTTTAACTGGTTCAATAGCTCAGGAGAGTCTATTTCACCTATTAAAAGTTTATGAATAAATGTTGAAAATACCATATGTTTGCAGCCCTGTATTTATCCCTGGTTATATTGATTGTACTAAGCTTGTAGGTTATCGATATAAGATGCTTTGTAACTCTGTATATTTTGGCTTCTTCTTCCTTTTCCGCCCTTGAAGGTGTACGGACACTTAATAAAGATAAACTTATAATTTAACGCAATCCACTCGATCCTCAACAGGTTATGGGCACAGATACACGCGAGTGTGGGCAGGAGGATTTGTGTTAAAAGTTTAAGTAGATATTTCGCGGCTGGCGAAAAGTAATTGTGCGGAAAGACACACGGCATAAGGCGCGTTGTAAAATATGAGTTCTTTTTACCAAATAGAAAAGTTGGAGGAGGGGAATTATGATTCCTGGTCCGTTCAAATGCGCAGCGTGTTGATCCATGCGGAATTATGGAACTCCATAGGCATGACGAGGCCTACGGAAGCGAATGCAGTTGCTGCGTGGGATGCACAGAATCAGAAAGCGTTGGCGACGATAACGCTGAGTGTAAGACCGTCTTAGTTGGTTTACCTCAAGAATTGTGCTACAGCAAAGGAAGCATAGGATAAGCTCAAGGAAACGTACGAGCCAAGCGGACCCGTCCGGAGGGTGTCGCTATATAAAAAGTTGCTTGGGTTGCAGCTGAAAGAGGACAAGATGAGCGACTATCTCAATATGTTCTGCTCTACAAAGGACAAACTTGCTGAAGTGAATATTAAGCTAGAAGACGAACTAGCGGTAATCATATTACTTTCGAGTTTGCCAAAGGAATACGAAAACTTCGTTATTGCGATGGAGACTCGTGATAGTCTTCCTTCTTTGGACAGTCTAAGGATTAAGTTGCTGGAAGAAGGAGATCGCAGGAGTAACGAGAGAATGTCAAACCCAGAAGAGCAACGGGCATACCAGGCAAATGTGCGAAAAAATCCAATTCGTAAGAAGAGGTCTCTGGTGGATATAGAGTGCTACAGTTGTGGGCAACGAGGTCACTATAAGAGGGACTGCCCAAAGTTTAAAGAAAAGCCAAAGGAAAATCGGCAATCACAACATCGATCGTACACTATTCTAGCTGCGGCACAGGCAGGAAATCTAGATGCTTCGAGCTGGTGTGTGGATTCGGGAGCAACGGCTCATTTATGTGGCAGGCGCAGTATGTTTGCGAATTATGTTGCACATGAGGAAGATGTTGTATTGGCCAACAACCACGTCATAAAAGCAGTTGGCAGAGGTGACGTGCTTGTACAAACAGGATTTTGTGAGCTGAAATTGGAGAATGTTTTGCGCTTACCAGGGTTGGAGACGAATTTTATATCGGTTGATCGAGCAGTCGATAGGCGATGCACTGTGACTTTCGACAAAAATTCAGCGACGGTTCGCCAAGACGACGAGATGGTGCTAATAGCAGAGAGGCAAGGAAAGCTCTTTGTGTTTAAGAAGACAGGCAATCGATGCTTTGGAGCGAAACAAATAAGTGCAGAAGATTGGCACTACAGGTATGGTCATTTGAATTATTCAAGTCTGATGAATATTGTTAAACGCAGGATGGTGACTGGCATGGAAAATGTGGATTTTTCCGAGAAGATGCCATGTGTGACTTGTATGAGAAGCAAGATTCATACTCAACCTTTCCCGTCAGCGTCTGAACATAGAGCTCAGCATCTTTTGGAATTGGTACATACCGATGTATGTGGACCTTTTAAGCAACGTTCTCTAGGCGGTTCTTCATATTTTTTGACATTCATAGACGACATGTCGAGACGAATATTTGCTTATTGTCTAAAATCCAAGGATGAAGTATTCGAGAAATTCGTGGAATTTAAAGAGATGGCTGAAAGACAGACTGGCCAAAAATTGAAAGCAATAAGAAGTGACAACGGCCGAGAATTCATCAACAGACGTTTTGATGGGTACTTAAAGGATCATAGAATTGTGCGTCAGTTGACGGTTCCATATAGCCCTCAACAGAATGGAGTGGCTGAACGAGCAAACCGGACGCTAGTCGAGATGGCTAGATGTTTGCTTGTACACGCGGATATGCAGGAGTTTCTCTGGGCAGAGGCAATAATGACAGCGTGTTACATTCGAAACAGATCACCAACAGCAGCTTTAGTTGGTATGACACCTTATGAGGCATGGACTGGAAGGAAACCCAATGTGCAGGGTATGCGCATTTTTGGATCGATAGCAGTTGCATTGGATAAGACACGACGAAGCAAGTTTCAGGCCAAGGGCAGAGAATATCGACTCGTAGGATATTCACTGGTGTCAAAAGCATACAGGTTGTATGACAAAGAAAAACGAGAGGTCGTTGAGAAACGGGATGTAATGTTCAAGGATCCGAATGATGTGGTTTCGATTGTTGAATCCCCAGGTCCAGCACAAACAGTCACAGGTTTGGAAATGCGGTGGGACGAATCAAGTAAAGACGATCTGGAAAATGAGGAATTTGTTAGCGCTGAAGATTTCGAAGATGAGAGTTCAGGGCAGAGCGACGATGAATCTTGCCAAGCGGAAGAACAAGAACCAGAACAAGAGATACGACAGGAAGGACAGATCGGTCCTCGAAGGCCACGTTTGATTCGCACCGGTAAGCCAGGACGTCCCAAGAAAATATACAATCGTGTAAACAAGTTACATGTAAAGGAATTGGATTTGCCACAGACATTTGATGATGCGATGCAAGGTAAGCAATCTTCATTCTGGAAGACTGCTATGGATAAGGAATATGAGGCTCTGTTGGCAAATAAGACATGGACACTGGCAGATTTACCCAAGGGACAAAAAGCGATTGGTTCAAAGTGGGTATATACTATCAAAAGGAGTGGCGATGGAAGCGTGGAGCGGTATAAGTCTCGGTTGGTGGCTAAAGGGTGCTCACAGATATACGGCGTCGATTATACCGATACCTTCTCACCAGTGTATCGTTACGAAACGATACGGCTAGTTTTGGCTATAGCAGCGGAGCTGAAACTATAACTGCACCAAATGGATGTGTGCACAGCCTATCTTAACAGTGACCTAGACGAAGTCGTCTATATGAGGCAGCCTCAGGGATATGTGGATAAGACAAATTCACAACAGGTGTTGAGGCTGAATAAAGCTATATATGGATTGAAACAAGCAGGAAAGAAGTGGAATGCCAAGTTGAATGGAGCTCTATGTGATCTTGGATTCACTTCTTCCAAGAACGAGCCGTGCCTTTATCAACAGGATATAAAAGGTAGACTTTGTTTGGTACTAATATATGTAAATGATTTACTTATAGCTTGCCAAAAGATGGATGACATGATCGCAATCAAGGCAAAGATTGCGATGAAATTCGAATGCGTCGATAAGGGTCCGTTACGAGAGTTTTTGGGCATGCAAGTAGACCGGAATGATGATACAGGCAGTATCATGATGAATCAGGCTCAGTACATAAAAGGCATGCTTCAAAGACATAGTATGGAAGTGTGTCGAGCAGTTGCTACTCCATTGGATGCTGGTTTCCAAGTGGCGTGCAGTGACGAGAAATGTGTCATACAGGATGTGACAATGTATCAGTCAGCAATCGGAGAGTTGATTTGGCTTGCATTAACATCAAGACCTGATATCTACCATTCAGTTATCAAATTGGCGCAAAGGAATAAGGAACCTCACAGTGAACATGTCGCAGCAGTTAAGCATGTTATGAGGTATTTGGCGGCAACGAAGGATCTTAAGTTGCACTACCGATCGTGTGGAGATGCTCTTATGGGATACGCTGACGCAGATTGGGGCGGTGATGTGAGCAACCGCAAATCGTACACAGGGTACGTGTTTTTCTTGGCAGGTGGCCCTATCTCCTGGAAGTCAGAAAAACAATGCAGTGTGGCGTTGAGTAGCACAGAGGCCGAATACATGGCTATGTCTTCAGCGGCGAAAGAGGCTTTGCATTTGAGGCGATTGTTGATCGAGATTGGATGTGGAGAAGCTGGGACATCTACGAAATTGTTTGGAGACAATTTGAGTGCTCAATCTCTGGCCAGGAATCCTGTGTTTCATGCTCGATCGAAACACATTGACATCAGACATCATTTCGTTCGAGAAGTTGTTACAAGAGGCGAGATTGATCTGGACTATATATCGACTAAGGACATGGTAGCTGATATATTAACGAAAAATTTGTCTAAGCAAAAGCATAATCATTGTGTCAAGTTATTGAATTTAAACTAAGAAAGTAATTGTAATTGGCACACAGAATCATATTGAGGAAGGGTGTTGAAAATACCATATGTTTCTGTTTGCAGCCCTGTATTTATCCCTGGTTATATCGATTGTACTAAGCTTGTAGGTTATCGATATAAGATGCTTTGTAACTCTGTATATTTTGGCTTCTTCTTCCTTTTCCGCCCTTGAAAGTGTACGGACACTTAATAAAGATAAACTTATAATTTAACGCAATCCACTCGATCCTCAACAATAAAGATAGCACCAAGCATTACTCTACGATTAATTAAAGAAAGAAGATTGATTAAAAGAAGCCTGCTGGAGTATGATGGCAAATTGACATTGCGATCCCAATTTAGACCGCGAAGAGCAAAAAGCAGAAATTGCTTTTGCACAGATTCAATTTTTCTTTGGTGCGTCTCATATTGAGGTGACCATATGCAAGATGCGTACTCTAAGATAGGACGGATTTAAGAAGTATACAGAATTTTGGTTGTGTACGGATCGTCAAACTCTTTCGACCATCGTTTCACAAACCCAAAAACATTCATAGCTTTACTAACTGTAGCAGAAATATGAGGATTAAAAGTTAATTTATGGTCCATAAGAACACCTAAGTCATTGATAATATCTAACCGCTCTAAGGCAGTGTCGTTAAGATAATAAGTTGCTAAGTATGGAGTGCATCTATAAAAAGACATAACTTTACATTTAAAGCCGTTAAGGTTTAATAGGTTTATTTCACACCAACTCTGAAGATCATTAAGATCCGATTGAAGTAGGCAAGAAGACGATATGTCTTTAAAACTGAGGTTAAGCTTGACATCATTCGCGTACATAAGCACCCGAGAATGTGACACTACCAATTGAAGATCATTTATAAAAAGAGTGAATAGCAATTGTTGCTCGTTCGACTAGTTAATCTTGCTCCGCCAGTGCCTTTGAAATAAATTTAATCCATTAATTCCTCTGGTTAGGTCAGCGTAAGCCGTAAGCGGTAAGCGGTAAGCTTTTTAATTCTGCAAGTAATTTCAGGTTATTTAACAAATTTTCTTATAACTAATAATTGTACAATCTCATTTCACTTACTCAAGTCTTGGCCTCTTGGCTACGAAAAAACAACTGAACACGCGGTTCTTTTGTATGTACTTAGATCAATGCAGCTGCGTATTTTTCGCGCCTTTGTGTCTACTTATGTATAATAAAGTACCGCAAGAGTAAGATGAGAGAGAGAGTTTTAGAGTTTTTAAAGAGCGTCATTCTGTTTGTTCGGACAAAGTTCCGTTTTATAGTACAGTGGTACAAAGTTTATTCGCAGGCCCGAATTTCGGCAACATTCCCCTCCCAGCAAGCGAGCCACTGGAGCTTGCTTCATCTTTTCCGACATCGAGGACTGCTAACTTTACTGCTGGTCTGGAGAAGACACCTAATTGTGTCTGTACCTTCGCCTGGCGGACTTGACCATCCTCTGCGGTGGTCACTTCGACCAGTCGACCCTTTGTCCAGGTATTACGACGCTGATTTTCGTCCACTATAAGTACGATGTCGTCTACACCAATTGGCTTTACTTTTTTATGCAACTTGGACCTTCGTGTTATGTTTGGCAGCATCTCTTTGACCCAGCGCTTCCAAAATAGGTTGGCGAACATCTCACTCTGGCGGAACGACCATTTATAGTCGATTTGTTCCGTATCGCAAATCGGTTTTTCTCCATTTGATGAGCCAAGTAACAGATGATTTGGCGTAAGAGCTTCTTCATCTTCGTCGTCCAGGGACACGTATGTCAGGGGCCTGGAGTTGACCGTCATTTCCACCTCTGCCATGGCGGTAAGAAGACTTTCATTTGAAAATTTTTGATTTGGTGTTATACGGTATAACACGATTTTGACGGAACGCATCAAGCGCTCCCAGGCTCCTCCCATGTGAGGTGCTGACGGTGGGTTGAAGTACCACGATATTTCCTGCTGCGACAATTCTCGATGCATCATCGCATCATCCAGTTGAAGTTTGTCTCTAAGAAAGGCATCGGTCCCTCGAAAATTAGTCCCGTTATCGCTATATATTTCCTTTGGTGTGCCTCGGCGCGATATATGGCGTCTTAAGCCCATTAGGCATGAATTTGTGGTTAGACTATGCACGATCTCAATGCTTATTGCTCGCATTGTGAGGCAGGTTATCAGCATGCCCCATCTTTTCAATGACTTTCTTCCATTGATGACTGTTAGCGGCCCAAAATAATCAACTCCTACATACGTAAACGCTGGCTTGAATGTCTAGTCCTCGGTAGGGGCGCCATTAAGGGTGCAATGGGTCGAGCACTACTCAGCTTACATTGTTGGCAATTTCGATGAATCCCTTTAAGGAGAGGTCTTGGTTTTGGAATAAAATATTTTTGCCTCACCTCATTTAATGTAGTCTCATGATTCATGTGATAGTATTTTTCATGGTAGTGCCGGACTGTCAGCTTTGTAACCCAGTGTTGGGTGGGTAGAGCGATTCGTCCTTCAGGGATGCCAGCGAAGCGACTGGCTCGATTGCGTACACACAATACTCCCTGGTCATTTAGGAAGAGTTGTAACCTCCATAGTGGACTGCTCCGGCAAACGTGGTGGCCGTTTTCGATGGCTGTGTACTCTTCGTTGTAACATTCTTGTTGTATGTTCCGGTATAGAAACATTCTGGCTTCATTAATTTGGGATGCCAGTTGGTTTGTATTCTCATTTGATTTACGTATTTTGTTGATCAATTTCCTCTTATAGGCGAGTCTGATGGCTTGCATGTTTGCTATTGCCCTTGTCAAACGATTCCATTTTGAAAAGTACTCGTAATTGATTCTTGCTGGTTCTCTTCGCATGTGAAGGAAACGAGGACGCAGTTCCTCAGTGACTGTCCTTTCATTGGTAGTTTCCGTCGGCCAATCTGCCGGCGGTAGTTTTAAAAATTTGGGTCCTTCGAACCATTGTGTGTATGTTTCAGGCCTATGTTGTCGTTTGGTGGCGATGTCCGCAACATTTAGTTTGCTTGGTACCCATCTCCAGTTTCTGGCCTCTGTGAGCTCACATATCTCGGCTATCCTAAACATTACATATTGTTGATATCGTCGTGGGTCTCCATTGAGCCACGCTAGTACCGTTTTCGAGTCGGTCCATAAGTAACATTCCTCAAAGTCGATTTCATGTTGTGCTATTATGTTTTTCATCAGTCGCGCTCCAGTTACTGCTGCCTGTAGCTCCAAGCGGGGTATCGAGAGCGGCTGCAACGGAGCTACCTTGGATTTGGCTAAAACGAGACTCAAAAGTATTTGGTTATTTTGTTCGATACGGAAATACGCAACGGCAGAGTAGGCGTCTTCTCCCGCATCCACGAATACGTGAATTTGAACTCGGCAGTCTTGTGCATGCCAATTTTTAAAATAGCATCTCGGAATTTGCACGTTCTTTATCAAGGGTAAGAATGACAGCCATGATTGCCACATATCCTGCAGATTGGGTGGTATTTCCTCGTCCCAATCAATCTTCGATCGCCACACTTGTTGGAGCGGTATTTTGAGATACATCATTATACAGGATACAAAACCCATGGGGTCAAAAACTGACATCAAAACTTATAAAATTTCCCTTTTGGTTGGTGCGACTTTTGTCGCTATTATGTTGCGCTTCAGGCGTACAAACTTTAGTGCACAGGTGAAGGCATCTTGACGTGGGCTCCACCGCATGCCCAATATTTTCTCATAAGAGTGTATCTCTTCACGAACTGTTTTTCTGTTTTTCAAGAACTGTTTTTCTTCGTAGGTTGTTGAATCGCGAAGCGCAGCGAGTACCCGTTTGGAATTCGAACACCACTTGTGCATATGGAAACCTCCGCGTGCATGGACTTCTCCAACTTCTTTCGCTAATGTAATGGCTTCTTCTTCGAAATGGCATGAATCGATGTAGTCGTCTACGTAGTGACTTCTCTGAATAGCTTTAGCTGCAGAAGGAAACTCATCTGCGTGTTTTTTAGCGTTCAGGTCGCGCACATAGTGCGCTATACAGGGTGAGCACGTGGCTCCAAATGTCAACACATTTAACTGGAAAGTTTCTACGACGCCTGTTGTCTGATTTTGCCATAGGAATCGTTGTGCTTTAGCGTCTTCTTCTCTTACTGCTATTCGATGGAACATTTCGGCGATGTCACCGCTCACGCCAATTGCTCTCATTCTAAAGTTATACATAACCTGCAGCAAGGGCACGAGTAAATCGGGTCCCTTCAGAAGAAAATCATTTAGGGCTACTCCTGATGATTCAACTGCCCCGTCCCACACCAATCTGACAGGTTTATGTGGATTTCGTACAGTAAAAATGGGCAAGTACCATGCATTTTCGGGTTTCTCCAGGACTTCTTCCTATGTCAACTTTCTGGCATATCCTTTGGTTATCAAGTTTTGTATTTGACTATGTAGCTCATTTGCAAAAGGAGGGTCTGCTGCCATTTTCTTTTGCATGCATTGGAGTCGTCGTTTTGCTACCGGCAGGCTATTTGGAAATACACGGGGACCATCTTTCCAAAGCAATCCCGTGGTGTACATCCGCGAGCTACAGCTAACAGTGTCCTCCAGAATCTGTAGAGATCGCTCTTCATCAGGGGACTTGGTAAACATCGGCGGTGATTTTTCCTCCGTTAGCAAATGTTTTTTAACCATCTCATGCAAATCCAGATCGCATTGACACCGAAGCAGGTTGAGTCCTCCACCAGATCGTCCCGATCCGCCATATATAGTCCATCCTAGTCTCGTTTTTGCAGCAATTGGTTGCTGCCATTTTCCTTCGCGCACCTTTAGCGAAGCTATGAGATTCGGATTATTACTGCCTATTATCATTTGAGGCATTGCGTTAACAAAGCTCAGGATAGGCAAGTTTTTTTACGTGCGGATATCTCTGTTTTATCCTATCTGCTATCATCGTCTCGGCTGAGAGGCCAATGGACTTAACTATGCAGACTTCATTTACTTTAAATAATTTATTACCCTGTCCTTGTTTTGAGATTCTCAAGTTCAGCTGCTTGGATTCCGGCTCCTGCCGACTAACATCGCCGGTCCATCTAATGCATAGGGGATTGGCGAAACCTTTCACTTCGAGCGCATCAGCCAATTTTTCTTCTACAAGTGTTAGAGTCGATCCGTCGTCCATAAATGCGTAGATATGGACGGATTTCGAATTGGAGTGCAAAGTGACTGGAACGATTCGAACATAGCATTCTGGCTGGTTGGTTAGTGACGATGATTGTGCAGGACGCTTTCCGTCACCTCCATGTGAAGAAGACGATGATGTTTTGCTTTGCAGCCATTTATGTCGCAAGCTACGCGACTCCAGCAGGATCCCTTGTGGTTTTTGAGGCACTGAGCACATAGGTGATGGTTATTTATCGCGTTCCACCTGGCTTCGACTGACATCCGCAACAACTTTTCGCAAGACACTAGTTTGTGGTGTCCTTTGCATATCGCACAGAATGTGTGTTGATGGTTATCTGTAGGCGCTGCGGTATGCATCACTCCTCTGTTGGTTCTCTTCTTGTCGCTTTCTAGTAATATATTGGGCGTCGATACACGACTCGCTGCTTCAGCCAACTCAAACAACCAATCCGCTAGGTGCTGTATGTTCGGGTACGGTATGGATTTTGAATGTAGGGCCCAGCTAAGCATCATATCAGGTCCCGTCTTCTCGATAAGCTTTTGTAATAAAGTAGGGTTGTTCAGGTGCGCATCTAGCTTGCTTGCCCTAATGGTAGCGCACATATTTTTTACCGAAAATGCACACTCGATCAGCGGTTCTAGCTTGCCCTTTGGAGGAGGCAAATTTCGCACATTCTCCATCAACAGTTTTATTATGTGTTCCGGGCGTCCAAAGTACATTCTCAAAGTACTTATAACGCTCGGCAGCATTTCTGGGAACAGTAAGCTGTCTCGCACGGCTTCAAGGGCCCTACCTTTCAGATATCTCTGCAGACGCATAGCGTTCTCCTCGTTGCTGTATCCACCGATCCGGGTGCTAGTTTCATAGGTGCTTATGAAAAGTGGCCATTCTCTTGGATCTCCTTTGAAAACTGGTAATTCCCTCGGCATTGATTGTCGAGCAGCTACTTGTTGTGGTGTTATGCCATTGGCTTTGCACGGCATGCTCTGCGCTCTGGTACTCGTCGCCTGTGGAGTGTTGGTGGCACTATCATCCGTCATCATTATGTATCGAGGTATTCCAGCAGCATGTTGTGGATGGTTCTTCGCTTCTCCGTTTGACCGTACTCTTGGGTGGAGTAGGGCGTACTAACGGCGCAGATATTCCCTTTCGAGGCACATTTCGTCCTCTAATTGTTGCAAAAGTATTTGCTGATCTTATATATATATTCCGGCATTGCTTCATCTTCCACGTGCTGATCTTTGTCACCTGGGTGGTTAACCTTGAAATGTGATTCAGTTTCGAGGTTATGTTCGCCTTCATCAGGCACGTGGCGACATGTCTCGCACATCCAGGAACTCGAGGTGGCACTGTTTTTTGATCCGCAGCAGGTGCAGTGGAGTTGAGTTGCACACCTGGAGCATGTGAGCATTTCCTGGTTGGCCGGTTCCTGGCACAGACCACAGTTTCCAGTCGTTGCCATGTCTATACGTAATTTTACGCGTGGTAAAATTTAAAATTGTTCTTTCCTTGGGATTTGTGTAGTCCCTCCTCTTTAGGTCTCTGTAGCTCTACTACACCGTAGGAATTAAAGAATTTGCTCAAAATTCTTTACGAAAGAGTAAATTTAATTTCCAATAGAAATTAAAAAGAATTGTTGCTCGTTCGACTAGTTAATCTAGCTCCGCCAGTGCCTTTGAAATAAATTTTATCCATTAATTCCTCTGGTTAGGTCAGCGTAAGCGGTAAGCGGTAAGCTTTTTAATTCTGCAAGTAATTTCAGGTTATTTTACAAATTTTCTTATAACTAATAATTGTACAATCTCATTTCACTTACTCTAGTCTTGGCCTCTTGGCTACGAAAAAACAACTGAACACGCGGTTCTTATGTATGTACTTAGATCAATGCAGCTGCGTATTTTTCGCGCTTATGTGTCTACTTATGTATAATAAAGTACCGCAAGAGTAAGATGAGAGAGAGAGTTTTAGAGTCTTTAAAGAGCGTCATTCTGTTTGTTCGGACAAAGTTCCGTTTTGTAGTACAGTGGTACAAAGTTTATTCGCAGGCACGAATTTCGGCAACAGCAATCGACCCAAATGACTACCCTGAGGTACTCCAGAGGTCACTTGAATGGTCTTAGAAAATTAAGACTTAAAGAGGACCTTTTGTGTACGCTTAGAAAGATATTGAAGAATCTAATCTAGCAAAAGGCTGGGGATGCCAAGTGCGTTTAATTTATATAAAAGCAGAGTATGATTAACAGAGTCAAAGGCCTTGCTGAAGTCAGTATAAATGACGTCAGTTTGCACGGCAGTCTTTAACCCTTTGATTGAGTGAGATGTAAATTCTAATAGGTTAGTAGTTGTCGATCTACGTTTTTTAAACCCATGTTGGGATGACGAAATGATTGAGCTACAAAAATGCTGCAATTGAGATGTTATTATTTTCTCAAATGCTTTGGGTATGGCAGACAATTTAGAAATACCCCTAGAATTGGAGGCTTCGGACTTCTTCCCCTTTTTATGAAGAGGAATAATATATGATTCCTTCCAGATAGGCGGGAAGGCGGAAGATGTGACGGACAGTGTAAACAACTTAAGTATTGGCTTACATAGGGCCTCCGCGCAAAACCTTTATACGCAGCCTGGTATTCCATCAGGGCCAGGTGCATATATTGGTTTGACGGAACTGAGCACGCTAAGAACCGAACTTTCATCAAACACAGGGTCTAAAATGCAATTAGGCGATTGTAAGTGATGAGGATAAGGAGGATTTGCTTGATAAATCGAAGAGGAATAAGTTGTTTTGAAAAAATCAGCAAACATGTCGGCTATTGCCTGATCATTGTCAGCTTTATTGTTTTCGAAAGACAATTAAGACGGGTGCACCGATGTCTTACGTTTAACATTTACAAATTTATAAAATTGCTTAGGATCGCGAGAAAACCTAAGTTTACATCGCTGAAGATAATCCTTATAGCAATGTGAATTCAGCACCATAAAATTTGACCGGATTTTTTAAATCTTTTATAACATCTCGATTTTACGTTCTTCAAGTTACATAACTCACGTGAGAACCAAGGAGGTCTATCAGACCATCCTAGAGTCACACGCGGGACACAAACATCAAAGAACACAAACATCAAAGACTCAGAAGTTTTATAGAAGACAGAAATGGCAGAGTCCATATCCGTGCAAGTATACAGATATGTCCAATCATTAGTTAACAAGAGTTTTTTAAGTTTAGTAAAGTTTGTCTTGCGAAAAAATCGGGTTGGAGGCATCGAGTTATTATGTCGAGACATAACACCAAAAGGAAGATCAATGGTTACATCCAGAGTTGGATGAAAGTTGTCTTCGGGGATAACTAAGGGATCAGTTATCACATTTAAAGTGCATTACATTGTCACACAGCCAACAGTTAAGAAAGTCTTCACTGGTCTTGCTGGGATTATTGCAATTATATTTGCAACAGACAGACATAATTAAATAATTGATTTATACAAAAACAAATTATAAATCAATATGTAAATAAAATGGGAAAAATGTATATATATGTTAAGAGAGACGTATACAAACCAAGGCAAAAGCTAACTGCAATATGCAAATTAGAAAGAGAAAACAAAAAGAGAGAATATTTGTATTTATCGCGAAGTTAACGGCCGCGAGCGCGATCAAAAGAGAAAACAAAAGAATAGAGAACACCAACACCACACAAACAAAAACAAACTATGAACTGTAAATTGAGAGCGCGGGTGGGAGCAAAAAATAGAACGAAATCAAAAACTAAGCAGCGCAACAACAAAATTATATTTGCGTTTGTTAAAGTTTTGATTATAAATTTATATAAATGTTTGTAAATTTAACGCAAACTTCGCGATGAGTTTAGCGATTTTTTAAAAATTAGTAGGGCATGAATTTAAATTGAATATTATAAATTAGCTTCACGAAAGAATGAAAGACAAAAATTAAGCGAGAGCGCAAAAAAAAAAACACGACCGACTTCGATGAGTGACAATAAGAATCTTGATATAGCGGACATTTAAGTAGGCTATCAAGAAAACCATGTTGAGAAGGAATTAAGAAAGATAGATTATCATCAACCAGCCAAGAAATATTAGGCAAGTTGAAATCAACTAAAACTATAAAGAAATAGTAATTTTAAAAGGGGAAATTTCGCGAGGCCTAGAAAACTTAAACTTTTGAATTAAGACCTTAGCAGTAAAATGGGAGAAGATGTAATAGAGAGTGCTGGTGACTGCTTATGGGCAACTTCTCAGAAGGTGGAACGATCTTGAATTGCGACAATAAATGTACGCTAGAGTCACACTCGGTAGACAGCTGTTTGGACAGTTTGTTTAAAGTAAGAAACTTTAGACGAAGATACCTCTAAATACGGCTAAAATCAAGCTGATGGCTGGCACAAGATGGGCAAGTCCAGCGCATTATGCCAAGCACAGGCTTAGAGACAGACAAACCAGAAAATTTGTCATAGTCGCGGCCGTTAAGAAAGGCACATTTTAAGTGAATAAGATTATCGCCGAGCCAACAAGATGTTGCTTTTTACTGATCATCAAAACGATCAGAGTGCTTGTAAGTAGGTAGACAACAAGCCATTAAAAAGCCAAAAGAAACACAAGGCAAATATATATAAAAATATATAGAAAATTTAAAAACACATTAACGATAAAAAATCAGTAAATACAAATAAAACAAAGCGACAGCTAGAGTGCACAGAATAAGAAAGAGTGCAAGAACAGTTATAAGCCAAGCTTTAGGGAGCACAAAGAGGAGAGAACAGCAAAAATAAAAATAAAACACTGGCACTGGTGGTATGATCGTGGCGATAAGCGGAGTAACTGCAGAAGCAATGAACAGAGAGAAAAAAAAACAAAAGAAAGCAGAAGCTTTTTTTTTTAATCTTCTACTGCTGCTCATTGTATCTTAAGATTTGCTTCTGCTGTGTTTCCCCATCTTTTCTAATTGTATCAAAAATTCTGGATTCGTTTATTTTCCCTAGCTGCTCTAGTCCTTCTCTTAACTCATCCCCGACATTGCCTTTTGGCTCTACTCCAAACAGCATTTTGCTCGGCAACTTAATGCTTAATGCTGCTATGATGTGTGTTATTTAAACAGTGTTCAACATTCCCCCATATCCCATATCAAATCCTAAAATATACCTTTCTCTAGTTCTGAGAATTTAGCAAGCATTGGTCCTAGGCTACGATTCAACCGCTCAATTTGGTAATTAGCTTGACGGGACCTTGTGGCAATCTTAATGGGCTTAACGTCATTTTGATTTACAAACATCTTTGATGACTCGAAACAGCTTCCTCTATCCGATACTATGTCAAAGGGTCAAGTGTAGGCTCTAAAAAAGTCGTTAAGAGCCAGCTCCGCTTCTTTAGTATTTGTCGTATTTGTTGGATATAGACTGTAACAAAATTTGGTAAAAACGTCAAAGTGAATCAGTTCAAAGAGTCGGTTCCCTCTAGGTATACTGTGTAATATTCCTTCCCCTTTTCTAGACTTTGACGATTACCCAACACACTTTAGGCAATTGCTAATGTGTTTCACAACTTTCTCCTTCACGTTGGGAATACAATATGTTTTTTATTAAAGTCGGCAAAATAAATGTAACAGGCAGAAGGAAGCTTTTTCGACCCCATAAAGTATATATAATCTTGATCAGGATCAACAGCCGAGTCGATCTAACCATGTCCGTCTGTCCGTCCGTTTGTATAAACTCCAAGATCTCTAAGACTATAAGAGCTAGAGCCACCAATGTAAATGTAAAATGTAGGGTTAATTGGAATTTTGGGCACGCCCCCTTACGCCACCAGAATTTACATAAAACTGTTTTTCTTTAAAAGTATAACAGCTAGAGACATCAACTTTGGTATATATATAGTAAGCGCGCAATAACTAATTATTCAAAATTTTTGGTACGCCATATTCCGCCACCGGAATTTAGAAAAAACTGATTGCTTTTGCAATTTTGACTATCGTGATCACACCAATTAATTTTTTTTATTTCTACCAAACTACCAAATTTTATCGAAATCGGACTAGAAACATGCAAGATATACGTATAAACATTTAACTAGGTGGTCACATTCATTTGGTTTTCGAAATTTGAAATATTTGTTCATTTGGTGCATGGTGAAGTAGGCGAAGGCAAGGTTTGACTTGAAGTGATTTATTGGGGCCGCAAGCCCGGTATTTATAGGGGAACATTTACATTGGTCTTATGGCTAGTGTCCTTAATGGTACTTAATGCTAGACATTATGCCTAAGTTCTAATTACTTCTAATCTATCCCTAAAAGTATGTGGCCTAATCCTATCCCTAAAAGTATACTACACCACCTTTTTTTCAAAAAGAAAAATTTATATTTTTCTCATATCCTTTTTATATTATTTTTATTCTATCTAAATGTACTGTTTGCTTTTTGTTTTTATCATCAGTTATTACTATATTATTGTTAGGACCTATGCTCTGTATTTTATATTTGCCTGTGTATTTGTTTTCTAATTTATGTCCTGTATCATTTTTTAAAAGTATTTCTTGTCCTTCAGTTAGCGATACTTTTTTTGTGTTTTTATCATATGTTACTTTTTGTAATGTTTTAAATTTTTCGATAAGCAGTTTCGCTCTATTTCGTGCTATTTGTAGTTTAAATTTTATTTCTTTATTGAAGTCATCAATGTTGTAAATGGGTTCTACAGTTTCAGATGAGAATGGGACAGTTTTAGGATGTTTTGCAAAGAAAGGTGCATAACCATGCATGGATGGAGTGGTGTTAAAGCAATATGTGAAGTATGCTAGATATCCCAATTGTCTTTTTTAATGGATATACATATATGACCTGATGTACTCATTGAAAGTTCTATGGCTTCTTCCTACTGTTCCAAGAGTTTGATGATGGTGCGCAGTGGAGTTAATTTTAGTTATGTTAAAATTTTTGCAAAGTTCTATTAGTATAGAAATCGTATATTCTGTTCCCATGTGGAAAATTATGTTATGTCCCGAGATTTTTCTTCTAATTCTACTTGATGAAATCTTGACATTAAGTCTTAACAAGAGAAGTATTTAGCGCGTCCTAGTTGGTCGAGGATATCGTCCATTCTGGGTAGTGGGAATGTATCCGCTACTAGTTGTTTGTTAATTTTTCTATAATCAACTACCAATCTCCGCCGTTTTTCCTTGCTGCCAGGTAGCGACTTTTTAGGAACCAATAAAATCGGACTATTGAACTCAGACATAGATGGTTCAATAATATCATCATTGATAAATTTGTCCACTTGTTTATTGGTTTCGTTTTTTTGACTGTGTGCTATCCTGTAGTTTTTGGTGTAGACTGGTGTTGTGTCTTTGAGTCTTAATTTTTGTTTATAGAAATTGTTGGAGGATATTTATTCAGGTTCTATTGCGAATACATCATCAAATTCTGAGCATAATTTATGTAGAGGTTCTTTCACGAAGTCGGGAAAATGGGGTGCTAGTTTGTTCATTATTGTGGATTTATGTTTTGAATCATGTTGTTTGTCTATTTTTAAGATTTCATAATCGGACAGTTTTTCATTTAATAGGTTTATATTTGTAATTTGCACTTCTGTGTTGTTAGTATTTAATATGCGGACATATGGGTTATTCTTAGAAGGGTGTAATTCTTGATTAGGGATAAAGATGTTATCAGTAACCATAGAATACATAGATGCGTCAAACTCAAGATTTTTTGATTACAAACGCTAGCTTGAGCCTGGAACCCCGGAGAACTTCGGCAAACCGAACAGCCTAGAACCCCAGAGAGCGGCCGCAGCGAGAGCGAAAAACGTTCGCTCGCAGCAGTGTCGCTACGCTTCGAAAATAATTCAGTCTGCCACAGATCGCAGAACGATGAACGCATGTCTGTGTCGCTGTGTTCTCGTTTTGCATATGTATGTGTACACTCGTCGGTACATGCTCAGGCTTCGTAGTGTGTGTGTGACGTGAAGTTGTACAACATCGCATTTGAATCGCTCGCTCGCAGACTTTTTGAGTTTTTGACGAGCTAGCGACAATGCGAGAATGAGATGCGTGCTTAACTACGACTTTGACTCCCATCTTAGTCGAAGTTTTTCATAATGCTTTTTATATTTTTTTGATACATTTTTATTTACTTTTTATACCCTTGCAGAGGGTATTATAAAATTGGTCAGATGTTTGTAACGCACAGAAGGAGACGTTTCCGACCCCATAAAGTATATAAATTCTGGATCAGCATGAGAAGCTGAGTCGATATAGCCATGTCCGTCTGTCCGTCCGTCTGTGCGTATGCGTTTTACTCAGCCGTCTTAAGAGCTATCGGGATGAAATTTTTTTTTTGGGTTTCTTATTACCCGGGTAAGATAAAGTATGAAAATCTTTAGGATCGGACCACTATATCATATAGCTCTAAAAGAAACATTTTCGCAAAAATTAGAGTATCCCCATGTAATTTACCAATATGACAGTATTAGATATAAATTCTAAGATCCCATTGGAATCTGATCGTATAAATAGAACACAAGTTACAGTCAATATAAATCGGTTCTAACGCTGCCGGCAGCGCTGCTTGCTGCCTACTACGTCATCATCAAATCAACAGAGCACACGCATACACACACAGACGCAACGCTAAAAAAAGAAGGCTTTATAGAAGTTGGCTGGGACATGTGTCCGATTCGCGAGAGGCATGCCCAAAAAAGATGCTACAAGTGTCTATGCTTCGGGCACAAAGCAGAAAATTGCACTAGTGCCAAAGACCGCACAAACTGGTGTCTTAGATGCGGACAGACTGAGCACAAAGCAGCCACATGCAACAATAAGCCAGTTTGCTTTAACTGCGTAGACGCAAAACGCACAGATGTGAGCCACTACACTGGTAGTCGTCGTTGCCCGCTGGCAACCACAGGTGAGCAAGACGCCAGCAAGAAATGATGAAGATCCTACAACTAAATCTAAATCACTGCGGGGCGGCGCAAGATCTACTGGCGCAAACTATACGCGAGCTAAACGTAGATGTAGCAGTACTAAGCGAGCCTTACAAGACTCAAACTGGATGTTTTTGGGCTGCGGATAGAACGTCTAAGGCTGCCATATGGGCCTGCAGTAACAGAGCGCCGGCCGCAGAGGCTGTATACTCCTCTGACGGTTATGTGTGCGCAAAACTAGGCGATATTTGGCTATACAGCTGCTACCTACCACCTAGCCTCCGTTTGGAAGAGTTTGAAAGTAGACTCGACAACCTCGCTGCGCACGCAAGGGGTAAAAGAAAAGTCGTTATTGCTGGAGACTTTAATGCATGGTCCCACGAATGGGGAAGCAGCTCAACAAATGCACGAGGACGCAGCCTGCTGGAAGCTTTTGCCATACTAGATCTGGCGATTCTAAATACTGGTACAAGCTACACTTTTACCAGAGCGGACTACGGGTCAGTGATTGATGTGACTTTTGCCAGCAGCCAGATTGCAAGCGCCATACAGTGGGAGCTAAGCAGCCACTACACTGCCAGCGACCACATGGCCATTATTTGTAATATTGGCAGTCGAGCCCAACAAACAGCGGTACAAGAAAAACGCAAAATGTACAGAATTGATGCACTAAACTCTGAAGTATTCGCATCATCACTAGCGATCCCAGAACTAACTGGAGATGCCAACAAGCAGGCAGAAATGATCATGGAATCTGTAGTTGCAGCTTGCGATTGCAGCATGCCCATCCGCAGGGCTCATAGCAGACACCATCCCCATGTATACTGGTGGACCAACAATATCGCCGAGGCCCGGAAAAAATGCCTGCGCGCAAGGCGCGCCTACCAAAGAGCGCGGGGCAGCATCACCTATTCACATCTCGGGGATGAATTTGCAAGCAGACGCCGCGAACTAAAACGCGCTATGAAAGAAAGCAAACGCCGTTGTTTCCTACAGCTATGCGATGAAGCGTCGAGCGACATTTGGGGAATGGCGTATAAAATGACCGTTAAAAAGCTGAAAGCAGTCAGACCCGCTGCACCAAGCGAGGGCCACATGGTGAACATAGTGCAAACGCTCTTTCCCGATACCTCATATATGGCTCCCAGGGAAATGCTGCAAATGGATCACACTGATCACATAAGTGTCAGCACAGATGAGCTGCTAGCGGCTGCTGCACAAATGCATGACCAAAAAGCGCCCGGTCCGGACGCGATTCCCAACAAAGCGCTCAAACTAGCAGTGCGACTCCAGCCTGAAAAGTTTACCCAAGTGTACTCCAAATGCTTTGAGGAATGCATTTTCCCAGACATTTGGAAAGAGCAAGATTTAGTGCTAATACCAAAACCAAACAAGCCGCAAGATGACCCGTCTGCATACAGACCACTTTGCATGCTAGACTCTGCAGCCAAACTGCTAGAAAAACTAATCTGCACAAGACTGGAGAGGGCGAAACCTGTAGCGGGTAATCTCTCGCCGATGCAATTCGGTTTTCGCAAGGCTAAATCAACAATACACGCATTGGCAACAGTTGTTGAAATAGCGAGAAAATCAATTGAGGGACAGCGATGGAAAAACGGTAATAAAAAATACTGCTTAGTAACCACACTTGATGTGAAGAACGCGTTCAACACAGCTAACTGGAGCCGCATCATCGAGGCGCTAAGCATGTTCCATGTGCTGGTCCCGCTTATTGCCTTAATAAAGGATTACTTCCGAAATCGCAAGCTACGATATAGCACAAGGAGTGGCGATCGAATTCACGAAGTACGAGGTGGAGTTCCACAGGGCTCGGTACTTGGCCCGATACTGTGGAATGCTATGTATGACGGCATTTTACGAATAAGCCTCCCGACTGACTGCCATATCATCGGTTTTGCAGATGACGTGGCTCTCGTAGTCGTGGCAAAGCAGCTCTCAGAAGCAGAAGAAAAGACGGTCACATCGAATGCCATAGCAAAACAGTGGCTTGCGAACGCAGGACTAGAACTCGCAGATCAAAAAACGGAAGCAGTTCTTATCAGCAGCAGGAAAACGATGGAGCAGGCAAAAATTGTGCTAGACACATGCACAATCCGCTCGGCTAGAGCAATCCGGTACTTAGGTGTTTTCTTGGATACACGCCTCTGCTTCCGGGAACACTTGGGGCACGCGAGTGCAAGAGCGGCTGAACTGGGAAGATCCCTGAGCCGAATCATGCTCAACACAAGAGGCCCGGGACAATCTCAACGATTATTACTGATGAACGTCGTCAGGTCGACCATGCTCTACGGCGCGCCAGTATGGGCGGATGCGATGGAGACGAAGTCATACAGACGAGGATTAGAGGCAACATACCGTCTTGGGGCTCTTCGCGTATGCCGTGGCTTCCGCACAATTTCGGATGACGCGGCTCTTGTAATATCAAGTATGGTCCCAATAGACCTACTAGCTAAAGAAGCGCAAAACATTTTTAGAAGTCGGCAGAGTGCGGAATGGTTACCACCAGCCAGAAGGGAGGCAACTGCAGAAGCCAGGCGATCAAGCCTAGCAGAATGGCAATCACGCTGGGCAGCATCGCAGAAGGGCAGATGGACATTCAAACTTATCCCGGATTTACATACACGGGTAAACAGGCGACATGGCGAAGTCACCTTCGAACTGACCCAGCTCCTTAGCGGCCATGGATGTTTCAGGTCATACCTATTCCGATTTGGACACGAGTCCAGTGCGGAATGCACCCTGTGTAGACAAGGCATACAAGAAAGCCCTGAACATGTGATCTTTTACTGCATGAGGTTTACCAACGAGAGGCAAAGGCTAACGGCAGTCCTTGGAGAAGAGCCCACACCTTTCAACCTGGTAAACATTATGATCACATCGCAATCGGCGTGGTCGGCGGTATGCACATATGCTGCAGCAACAATAAGGACGCTACGAGAGCTGGAGAGAGAGCGCAATACCTGAGGGGCATCGCCAGCCCACTATAGACCTGCGAAGCAATACCACAAGGCAGTCCCGCAGGATTCCTATAGTAAAATTCTTTTCCTTCCCTTTACTTCTCTTGTCTATACTTCTGCTTTTTGTATATAACTTTCTTTTCCTGTTTATATTTAACCATATACCAATAAATGAATTAAAAAAAAAAAAAAACAGACGCAACGCTACATGAACTGTATGTGTATGCGTCCTTTGCTTAGGGAATGATGGAAGAAGATAAAAAAAAAGTAGTAAAAAGAGAAATAATATTTTGTTTGTGTATTGATGAATAGATGAAATCCGGAAAAAGTTTTAACAATTGTTTGAGAGTTCATATTTGGTAGCACAAAGACCTGAATCGCCTAGAAGATTGTCATATTCTGAGAAAGGGAAATTGCAGGCGATGTTAAACAAGTACTTGGAGAAAAAGATCATTCGGGCTAGTGAGTCGGAGTATGCATCACCCATTGTGTTAGTGCCTAAGAAAGCTGGGGAGTTAAGGTTGTGCATTGACTTTAGGAGATTGAACAAAGTTTTGGTTAAAGATAACTACCCTATACCTCTAATGGACGATTTATTAGACAAGCTTGGCGACAAACGATTTTTTTTAATTGGATCTAACAGGTGGCTATTTTCTCAAAAACTCAGTTAAATATACATCTTTCATCACTCCGTTAGGCCAGTTTGAGTTCCTCAGGATGCCAATGGGCCTGAAAAGCTCATCATGAGTGTTTCAAAGATTTGTGAATCATGGTAGCCAGTAGAACTATCGAAAAGCACCTGGATATACTATGTTACCTTCCTATCACAGCGACGATAAATCGACCGATAACCAAAAGAAGGCGGTAGGTGAATTGCATCAGATCGAGATCCTGTGGTTCCGGAGCTCTTGCGGGGTAGGCGGGTTGTTTGCTGAAATCTCTACCTTTTATTATAAAATTTAATTTTTATTCGGATCTCTACTGAAACTAACTTTCAATGCAATTGAATGACTCGCCAGAAAAATACTTACGAACACAGTGAGGAATTCATGTTAATAAAAAAAATGATGTAAGTAAGTCGTCTCGCCGACTTAGGTATACCATACACCAGTAAAGCAAATATTTCAACTTTATTAAACAAATGCATTTTCACATGCTTCTTACAAGCATATCTTAGTATCTCGCTCACTCAATCATACGAGCACCCTAGCGCCCCCACCATCCAACGGTCAACTCCGGCCTTATGGAAAAACGTTTATATGCATAACTCGACTGTTTTTTCTCCGATTTTAATCAAATTTGGTATTCTGCTAGATATTAGTATTAAATTTAAGTGTGCCAAAATTGATTGCATAAGGTAAAAAAATACGGGAGATAATCAAGTTTTTCAAATTACGGGGGCGGAAAAGGGCGTGTCAAAATTTTTATACACACAAAATATGTGCATTTTCTAAGCGAATATACACCAAAAATGGTGTCTCTAGCTGGAATAGTTTTTGAGATAAACGCTTTTTTTAAATTGCGGGGGCGGAAAGGGGCGTGGCTAAAATTTGAAATAAACTTGATCACTCTACATACTACACGAGTCTACATACCAAATTTGGTGGCTCTAGCTCTTACAGTCTCCGAGATCTAGGTGTTCATACGGACAGACGGACGGACACGGCTACTTTACTTTGCGGCTATATTTACTTTGTGGGGTCGGAGATGCTTCCTTCTGCCTGTTACATACATTTTGGCGACATTAATATACACTTTCACCCTATATGTATGGTATAAAAACGAAAGAAATGAAGGTGTATTCTTTTGTTCACAAGCTAGCGGTTACTGAAGGTCAAAGATGTAGATGGACCTTGTCAGTTCTATACCCTCCCAACCATGAATCTTTATTGTTATTTGTACCTAAAGATTAAAAAAACTGATCGATATCAACTCATATACCCATGTCACTAGGAAAATAAATTATAAAGCTTAAGCAATCATATTCAAATTCATTATAATTTCAGATAGCAGCATTTCTTTTCTTACACTTTAAATTTTAACGAAACATATATATAGACGAATTTTAAACGGCTTGTCTGGTATGACTCAACATTTTGAGATTCGAAACTTTTCAGACTTGAGAAACAATGGAACTCAAAGTAAATTAAACTATTGAACAAGAGGAACTAAAACTAGTAGTATAAAAGAGAGATTACTAGTTACATGTTATTAATTATTGCAGAAAATTATAGAATAAAAAAAATTATCAAAGGAATATCAAAAAAATCAAGTTAATATTATTATTTTTTTTTTGTTATTATTCATCTCATTTATGGTTCTCTTTCTTTTTTTTTTTTATTCGTTAGGGTTATTTTAAATTTTCAAGCTGCACAAATTTACTCATTACTTTTCATTTCGCTTCAAGTCAAGCATTATTTACGGAAACCATTTTTTGTTTAATTATTTGGTTGATCACAAAACGCTGAAACAGAAAATACATCAACAAATCAGAGTATCAATTGACTACCATCACCCCATAGTTTGCAAAAACTTGGTTGAAAGTCGCCAAATTGATACCGCTTAATACACTAGGCACTTACCCCATAGTATGGTCGCTGAAAGGCCTTCCATCGATGCACTATGGGAGGGTGATGATTTCTCCTTGGCGCTTTATGACCACCATTAAGCTCCGTTTCACTCACTTTGCTTTTACATTTACTCTATTTACCGTTTCTCTTGACTTGAATTATTTAATATAACCTTAATGTGACTTTAATTGATTTTATATTTGACTTATTTACATTCTCCTTTTTTTTTTTAAACTTGATTAGGGCTTCGAAACAAAATAAGATCAGAAAGGAAAATTATCTTCCCATAACAAGAGGTGGTCACATGTATTGCGCTAAATCGGGTGCAGGCAAGCATTATCCAGAGTTTGGCTAAAAGCCAAGCTTTGTCTGGGTCAGCAGCGGCAAAAGGTTAGATAGGGCCTTTAAGCCTTGCCGTACAAAAAATGCGGTTCACCGAAGGTTAGGACAACTTTCGGGAAGACACTTTTGGCCGCACCGTAAGCCCCAACAGAACGTTGTTTAGGTGTCAAGTTGGCGGTGTTTTTTCAATGTCCGAATGCCAATTCCGGAATGCAACGTCAACCCAAAGTTTGGCTGCACGTGCTCCGGGCACCAGAAATAGGTATTTGAAAACTCGCCGGTTTTCAGAAAAATAATCCTCACAACAAAAGCTACCAGCAATATTGGCCAGAAAATGAAAGGTTTCCAATCTATGATAAGATGCAGTTGGCGGCGGGGTAAAATTTTTAATTAACCTACATACCTGCTATAATTTATAACCAAATTTTTGGGACACAGCTTTTTTTTCCACAACTTTTCTCCTCAGTATTAAAATAAAATGAAGCCTAGCAAAAAAACAAGGCGCGTTGCCACCTTAAAAACGATAGATCACTTATCGCGATCCCAATATTATTCTTTAATCGATTGATCGATATACCAATATTATCTATTTATCGATTGATCGCTATTGGAAATGTGGCACGAAAAGTTTACAAATTTGAAAGTTTAAACTAGCGCACGCTACAAGCTTTATGTCTATCTGAATTATAAAAACTTTTGTTATGAAAGAAAATAAAATATTTGTTTATTAAATTTTACCCATTAAAATATTTGGATTGTTTTCTATCAGAAATCGGCACTTATTTGTTTCGTAAATTAGGTTCATATAGTGGGTGATCATCAATATTTTTTATAATTACCCTGATACAGCCAGTCAGGAACACCATTATAAATAATATTTTCATGTCCTGTTGCTGTTATTCGAACATCCTCTTCAATTGAAGGTGATTGCCTTAAAAATATATCATTGTCGGCAACAATAATTATTGATGAGGAATTTCCAAGCCAGGCTGCATATTGTAGACGCGTTCTTTGAACTTTGTATGAATCCTTTAGCTTAACTGGCATATGATGATCATTTTCTATATCATAGATTGTGTAGAACGCAGTAAAAGATTTCTGAAATATCTGTTTTAAGAATTACGTCAGTTAAATTATAGTATTTAACATTTTATTTAACTTACTTTCTTAACATTATGCCTAAAAAGAACATATTTTAAATCATGTGAACATTGATAGCCATGTACATTTAGTTGACGAATCGTATGATTAGTTACTAATATGTTTATTGAGTTTGTTGTTGTATCCAAAATGGCCAAACCTCCGTCATCGGCTTGGAATACATATTTTTTCGTAGTTACCCACGATGGCTGCAATCTGGTTGGGGTTAACTCCCCCTGTAAGTATTCATCTAAGATCATTCTACGGCCAGACCAATATAAAAGTTCATCGACATATCTATAAATAAATGGAAAGCGATCTAATATTTGTCAGGCAATAACAAATGTCGAATTAGAATGTTATATTACATACCCTAACAAATATATCGCTGTTATAATACCAGCAATTACAAAACTAATTACTAATAACGAAAAGATTATACTTCGCCAATTGTGTCCTTCATCAAGATCCAAGTCTTGATCCTTTTGTTTAGGATCTTGCACTTGCAAAGTTTCGTCCGGGGGTAACCTCCAAGAACCACCACCACCTCCACGGTCAGATGTCACATTCGCATGCATTATTCAACCGCAAACCACGCGTTTTTTGTTGTACAAACAGGATTCTAGTAGGTCAAAAATTTGCAAGGACGCGTATCAAAATGGAAGCTGCTGTTCTAAATATAAATATATATATAAATAAAATAGATATATAATTAATATAAATATAAGAATTACTCACAGCGGCGGCTTATGTTTATTTGATTAAAGATAATTATGTTCTGTAGTTTTCTGTAACCATAAAACCAACTTTAAAAATTGTCTGTTAATTTATTCTACTACTTATGTATGTGATTCTGTGGTTGAAAAAATTAAGTAAGTAAGCCGTCTCGCTGACATCGGTATACCATGTACCAAGTAAAAAAATGTTTGAAAAACCAAATGCATGTCTACACATAGTAAACGAACATAGGAACATGATAAATCTGGCGCCACATAAAAACGTACTACTTTTACGTCCCACCACGTGAAAAACGTTTATATGCAAAACCTGTATATTTTTCATCCGGTTTAAATAAATTTTTGTGGGTCGGTAAAAATTAATAAAACTAATTAGTGTCAAATAAAGTAAGTAAGTCGTCCTTGACTTAGGTATACCACACACCTGTAAAACAACTATTTCATATTTGTAATAAGTTATTACTAATAACAAATGCATTAATGTATCTATAAAAAATTCGGTTCATATGCTCTTTTTTCAAGTATACGAGCACCCTAGCGCTCCCACCAGCCAACGGCCAACATCGGTCTTATGAAAAACGCTTACATGCATTATTTGGCAATATTTATAACCTTGCAAAAAGGGTATATTAATTTTGGTCAGAAGTGTGCAACGCATGGAAGGAAGCATCTCCGACCATATAAAGTATATACATTCTTGATCAGCACGACGAGACGAGTTCAAATAGCCATGTCCGTCCGTTCGTCTGTCCGTACGTCTGTCCGTCCGTCCGTCTGGATCAGCGCAAACTCCTCCTAGACCGTAAGAGCTACAGAGCTGAAATTTTACATGCAGGCTTGTATATAGTGCACAGGTTGTATATCTCGGATTCAGCGGAATCGGAATACTATATAGCTCCCCTACAAACGCCAAAATCACGAACAGTGATTTTTCTCAATAACTTCGTTATTTTCTGAGCTATTGTTGTGTAATTTAATGTTGGTGAGTTTATTACATTAACAAACTGTGCCAAATTTGATCAATATCGGGTGACTATATCATATTCCTCACATAGGAACGATCGGTCGAAAACAGTAACTTTGATCAATAACTTCGTTACTTTTAACGCGATTGCTTTTAAATTAAACACTAGCCAGTTTAATATATCTGTTAATCACTGTACCGAATTTGATAAAGATCGAGTAACTATATCATATAGCTCCCATATGAACGATTGGTCGAAAACAGTGACTTTTGAAAAAACTTCGTTAATTTTAACGCGATTGCTTTCAAATTAAACATTTGTTAGTTTAATATATCTGTTAATGACTCTGCCGAATTTGTAGGCCGTTTTTTCGCAAACATTAGCCTTTTTATCAAAAAATTTTTGTTTGAGCGGGGCTTCAGGTCAATCTTACTGATTTATTTGTAAGATTTTAAATCGTAGGCAGCACAAAAGGTGAGCAGGTTGTCTGTATAAATATTTCAAGAACCACCAAGTTCTATCATCAGCAGACTTCGCTAAAGAGTCCACAGTTGTAATGGCCATACCATATCTTCAACGCTAAAACTAGTTGGGAATTACATTGCCAACTAAATGAAGCGAAAAAAGAACGGCAAAGCTTGCAACTGCAGATTCCACCTTTCTTGTGTGCATACCCATGGGCGCCAGCTGAATTAGTGTAAAGGGCTTCGCCCTAACCAACTAATCGTCGCGCCCAAATATTTTGTAATAGTATATTGTACTATATGCAAAAAAGAGGGTTTTTTACAGCAAGTGTAAAACGGCGGGCCTTCCGTTTTTGGTATTAGTCTAGATTTCGACTTTGCTGTAAAAAACACTCTTTTTAAATTAAAAAACACTCTTCTAAATTAATTTGTTGAATCTACTCTTAAATTAGAGCCTAACAAAAAGTTTGAGATATTTTTCTTAGTCTAGTACTTAAGGTAAATCCTGGGGATATTGCAGGCGGCCCTAATCACTTGTTATTGGGTTGGTCTGTCATTTCTTTTAAGACGAGTTCTATTATTAGTTCGCGTAAGGCAATTGGCAAGAACATTTGGGTGTGCATCATGTTTTGATTGAGTGAGATCAATAGGGCCTCTAAACCACTTGGAGTTTGCTGGCCAAGCTCTGGTGCGCTAGGTTGCGGATTCTGTAGATGGTGGAGAGACGGGGTCTCTTTCGCGGGCTCCGTCTGTCCAGTTCGGAGCACACTAGCGAAGGATATAATAGGACTGGTTGTAGCACTCATGTTGGATGATCTAACAGCCTTGGCGAAGAAAACGTCCGGTGTAGTTTTAGAGGCGTTGAAGGTGATTTTTGGTCCAGCTGGGGGTTTGCGCCCGTTTAGGTGTGATTTAAGATCCTTGAAGACAGGACATC